>NC_068443.1:46924751-47019160 GCF_023373465.1 Oncorhynchus keta
AACAGTATTTTTATTGAAATTTCACAATTTTCACCCATATTAAGAGATACAACAGAGACAAAGCACACAGAACAAAAAGAAAACTGCCCCCACTTACCCATATCTACGTGCATATATATACACATACATACATACACATACATACACACATATACATATACCCATGCATATACACACACATATGCATACATACACACACATATACACACCCCCATACATACGCACACCATTTTTCTCTTCCCGCTCTGTGCTTCTCACCCCATCACCATCATTGCGTCTCTCAATACATACATTTTAAACAAACTTACAAACAGAAATTAAACAAAAAGCTCAGTTTAAACCATGAGGTTAGGTTCCACACATGGAACGTACAGTGTAGTTCTGAAATACATAGATCCCCGCCATTCTAAGAGAATCCTTGCAGCATAATAGCTGATACCTGAGGTTCTAGGTAATTAGATAAGGTTCCCATACTTTGTAGAACTGGTCTGTTTTATAATGCAATGTACATGTCAGATATTCCAGAGGCACCCATTCAAATAGTATCTTATGCCAGTCTTTAATAGAAGGAACCTTATCACTAATCCACTGTAAAGGGATGTTTTTCCTCGCTGCGAAGGTAAGGATGTTGTAAAGCCTCCCTTTACCCACAGAAGTAACATGCCTACTAGGGAGACCTAACAGTAAAGAAACTGGGTCCAATTCTAGATCGACCCCTAGGATCTTTTCAATTTCTTGCAGGACACCAGCCCAGTATCTTTGTATTTTGGTACATGACCATAAACAATGTGTTAGGGTGCCTGTATCAGTTTTGCATTTAAGACACTGAGGGAAGAGGAAGTTGGGCTAAAAGCATGTCTGCGATTTGGGGATATATGCAATCTGTGTATTATTCTTAATTGGATTGCTCTAGTACGGTTACATATAGATATTGTTTTTGCATATCTCCAAATGTCCTCCCACATCTCTTCGTCAATAGTAACAGACAATTCTTTCTCCCACACTTGTTTCACCCTCTGTGTGTTGACAGCAGAAAAGGACCTTAAAGTATCATAAAACAGACTTACAGACATTTTCCTTTGTGGGAAAAAAAGCATTCTTTCAATGACCGCCACATCAGGGTTACCAATTAAGGTGGTGCTCTCCAGAATATAATGTCTTACTTGTAGGAAGCGGAAAAAGTCCTGCTTTGGGAGTCGATATTTCTCGACCATCTGCTCAAATGACAACAAAATCTTATCAGCGAATAAGTCGTTTAGCCTGCGTATGCCCTTATTAAGCCATAAATTAAAGCCAGCATCCAGCAATCCTGGGCTGAAATCTGGGTTGTTAAGAATTGGGGTAAGAGCAGAGGTTAGTTTGGACCTTCCCAGGAAGCGTTGAACTGACCTCCATACTTTGAGTGTGTTAAGTGTAACTGGATTATTGCAGTGTTCTTCTACAGACTTGAAACTTCTGAAAAATAAAAGATCCTGTAAGGGGTATTTTGAAAGAGAATTCTCAATGTCTAACCAAATAGAGGAGTCATCATTTGTGATCCAGTCAGAAATATAACAGAGGTGGGCACACCATTGATAGAACTTGATATTGGGCAGGTCCAAGCCGCCCATAGAACTTGGCAGCTGCAATATTGCCATCTTAAGTCTTGGCTTGCGTTTACTCCATATAAAGGAACTTAGCCATCCATTTACATCCTTTATTACCTTATTGGAGAGTAATACTGGGATCATTTGGATTGGGTAAAGTAGTCTAGGTAAAACGTTCATTTTCAATAGGGATATTCTACCCAACCAAGAAACGGGGGAGAGAGTTCCAGCGCTCCAGATCCTGTCTTATTGTATCAAACAAAGGAACAAAGTTGGCTTTGTACATTAGCTGGAATTTAGGAGTTACAAATATACCCAGATACATGAAACCTGAGGGAGACCATTTAAAAGGGAAGAGAAGTATTAGGTACAGAATGCAGGCTACCAAGTGGCATAGCCTCTGACTTAGTAAGGTTAATCTTGTAGCCTGAGAATCCGCTGAATAATTCAATAATATTAATAAGAGATGTAATTGAAGTCTCGGGACTAGAGATGAATATCAGGACATCATCAGCATACAAGCTTATTTTATGGTGAACATCTCCAATGAGCAGCCCCTGTATAGCAGGCGTTACCCTGATGGCCTCGGCCAGTGGTTCCATAACGAGTGCAAAGAGGAGGGGGATAAAGGACAGCCCTGTCTGGTACCTCTGTGTATAGAGAAGCTGTTTGACCGTAGCCCATTAGTAAGGACAGCAGCCTGAGGATCATCATATAAAACTTTCACCCATTTTATAAAGTTGTCCCCCAGACCAAATTTATTTAGAGCAAATAATAGGTAAGACCACTCCACACGATCAAATGCTTTCTCAAGCATCTAGGGAGAGCACAAGACCATCCACAGCACTTTGTTGGTAGGCTTGAATTACATTAAGAAGCCGCCTGACGTTGTTGCATGACTTACGGCCCCTAATGAAGCCAGTTTGGTCTCCTTTCACAATTAGTGGCAATGAGTCCTCTAATCTTGTGGCTAGAATTTTAGAAAGCAATTTTCTATCCACATTCAGAAGGGAAATTGGTCTGTACGAGGAACAAGACTCTGGACATTTTCCCTTTTTGAGGATAAGTGAAATGTTGGCTTCCCTCAGCGTTTGAGGGAGTTGGTCATTTGAAAATGAGTGGTTAAACATATCACGCAATGGCTCAAGGATCAGGCCATGGAACTCTTTATAGAACTCACTACAAAACCCGTCTGGTCCTGGGGCCTTACCATTTTGCATATTCTTAATTGCGAACATTATCTCTTCCTTGGTAATAGGGGCATTAAGGAGGGACCTCTGTTCTTCGGAGATGGTAGGGAGCTCAATCTTACCAAAGAAGTTCTCCATTAATTTGGGTGCATCCTTTGGCAGTTCTGAGGCATAAAGGTTTGTATAAAATTTCTTAAATGAGTCACTTATCAATTTATTTTCATATAAATGATTACCATCAGAATCAGTAATAGTAGCAATTGACTGAGAGTCAGCCCTCTTTTTAGCTAGGTATGCCAAGTACTTTCCTGGCTTATCGCCATGTTCATATAGCTTTTGCTTGACAAATCTCATTTTCTTTTCAGCGTCCTGTGTTAGGAGAGAGTCTAACGTTGATCTAATGACTGATATTTCCTTTAATAGGGCAGGAGTGGGCGTTTTAATGTAGTCCTTCTCTTTAGTTCCTAATTCACCCTCTAACATTTTTTGCTTTTCCCGCTTTTTCCGTCTCTTAGTAGCTGTGTATGACATAATCAGACCCCTGGCATACGCTTTACAGGTCTCCCAAAGGAGCGAGGGGTTATCTGTTGATTGAGAGTTAATAGAGAAAAATGCTTTAAACTCTGTTATAAAATATGATGTGAATGTATGGTCTTTAAGAATGGTTGTGTTCAACCTCCAATGTCTTGACCGATTGAATGCCCCGTTGAGTTTTATGTCCAGGATCACCTCAGCATGATCAGATATGACTATGCTTCCTATCCTAGCAGATAAAACAGACTGCAAAGACGTCTTGGGCATAAAAAAAAATCTATTCTAGTCTGACATCCATGAGGTGCAGAGAAAAAAGTGAACTCTCTGTTGGAGGGATGGAAAGCTCTCCAGACATCCGCATACCCCAGATCATCACAAATAACTTTAAGTGACTTAGCTTGAGGAGAGAGTGAAGCTATACCACTGGGAAACTTATCAATAAGGGGGTTCAACAAGCAGTTAAAATCTCCTCCAACCACTGCAGTGTCTGAGTTTAATTCTGAAAAGTCTAGAAATGCCTTAGTGAGGAAATCAGGGGGGTGAGCAGGGGGGAAGTAAATATTCATTATGGAAATGTTCTGCCCTTGTAAAGTACCATTAATTATAACAAAGCGACCAAATTTATCTTTCACACAATTCAAGACCTTAAGTGGTAAGTTCTTTTTCACCAGAATTGCTACACCTCTACTTCTGGATGTAAATGATGAGAAAAACACTTGACCAAACCCTCCTTGTTGTAATTTCAGGTGCTCCTTATCATCCAAATGAGTTTCTTGCAACAGGGCAATATCAATATTTTCTTTCTTTTTTAATGGGGTTATGGCTCCCTCTAATGTTCCATGTACATACACGCAGTCCGTTACCTGCCATTGTATCTTGACCATTCAATATCGAGACTGGATCCCACTATAAAAATGGGGTGGTACCTTTTTCCATGTGTTGAACTCTCCTCTATCTCACAGAGCATAAACAAACAATATGAACCCTGAAGTCCAACTATACTAAACCCAAAAATGAAACATGTAAAGATCCAAAAGGGGTTTTCCCACTAGCTAACATGCAGGGGATTTCAACTCTCCAATGTAGACTCTTAAGTCCGCATTGCCGCTCAATAGCCTCATCCTTTATATATATGGAAAAGAAAATCAATAGAAGAAGATTGAGGCTCTTCCACCTAAAACCAAGCCTGGGCACCAATATGGGTTCACACATATCTCAGCCTGAGCTATAGCGGCTATTACTTTAGCAAGAAAAATAATAAAGATACGAATATTACTGAGCCGGAGTACGTGAGGACTCACACCACTGTTTCATGATCAGATTCAACCAAAAATAAGCAAAGTTATTCAATGCTGTGGAGGTGCAGCTTAAAGTTATTTACCCGAGAGAGTCAATAAACGCAGCAGCCTCTTCAGGTGTGTAGAGCTTTTTAGGTGATCCGTTGACCATAATCTTCAATGTGGCCAGGTACAACAGTGCGTAGTCCATCTTCATTCTCCTGAGTCGAGCCTTCGCCTCATCAAACGCTTTGCGTCTTCGTACAACCGCTGTGGAATAATCATTGAAGAATGAGACCTTTGGACCTTTATGTTGACTACCATCAGAGCCGATGCTTCTAGCCGCGTCCATGACGCGCTGCTTGTCGGTGAAGTTGTGGAACTTTATAACCACCGGCCGTGGGCGTTGATTGGGGCCCGGTATCGGTGCTTGACACGACCAGCCTTAGTGTCCATTTGTAGGTAGCCAGGGATCCATTCCTCAAAGAATTTTACTGAACGTGTCCCTTCAGAATTTTCCAGGAGTCCCACAACACGAATATTGCATCTGCGTCCTCGATTATCCAAGTCGTCAATGTGCTCCGCCATTTCGCGCACCTGTTTCTCAAGTGCTTTTATCTTAGCGTCCATAGATGTAGTTGAAGTTTCCACTGCAGCAATTCTTCCTTCCGCCTCACCAACACGTTTCACAACGCTCTGTATTTCAGCTGAATGGCTTGCTATTGCTTCCAAGACCGTTCTTATCTTAGCATCGATCACTTTAGTAATGTTATCAGTCATCTTTTGAATGATCAGGTCCATTGTGCCTGGGTCCGCAATGGTGTTAGCTTCGCTAACGTTAGCTAGCTCCTCATGCACATCCACAGGGGTGGTGGTTTTGGTCGACTTCTTAGTAGTTCTATTGGGCATGTTGTCTGAGATTTTTGCGAAATAGTCATCAAGACTCATTATATGGTAACTTATTTAGCCAATTCTACCACTTTTTCAAGCTAGGAGATTAATGTAAGAATATACATTTACGAATGCCACGAGAGCTCGCTGAAACACCGTGTTCTGTCTACGGCGCCATTTTGTCCCCTAGAGGACCTTTTTAATGTGTTTGTTTCATATGCATGTGTTGTGCTTTTCATGTATTGTGCATATTGATAGACTAATATGTGTAATTGTTGATGTGTTTATCTGCAAAAGAGACTGAGGTCTCAGCATGACTTAGGACTAGGCAGAATACTGCCCCCTTTGGATGAATTGCGTGCCCATAGTAAACTGAAAAGAAATCTGTCCAAAATTGCTAATATATGCATATAATAATTATTATTGGATAGAAAACACTCTAAAGCTTCTAAAACCGTTTGAATTATGTCTGTAAGTATAGCAGAACTCACAGGGCAGGCAATCTCCCAAACTATTTTTGGAGTACTGAAAGTTGGGGCAACTTTGACGTCATCGCTCTCACCCTTCCCAACCAGCTATGGATCCGGAGACACTTTCTATGTCTTCCACTAGATGTCCTCATTCAGTACAGCGTTTAATTGTGCAAATCCCGCGAGCTTTGACCCTTTGCGAGGCGAAAGAGTGGATGTCGCGAGAAAATACATGTGCGTTAGAGCGCGCGTTTGACCAGTTTAGTCGACATATAATATGGAATTTTGAAGTTTTGATGCGCAACTGTTCGGGACCAGAAGTAATTTTGGGTGCATTTCAGCTGAAACTGCTAGCAGATGCTACTTTAAGGGACACACGAAGTGAAACAAAACGATGTATTGGGTAAGTATGACTCCTTCCACTACATTCTGATCGAAAACCATCAAAGGTAAGGGAATATTTGTTGTAATTTTGTATTTCTGTAGATTCCAACATAGCGGAGAAATATTGCTTACGTCTGAGCGCCGTCTCAAATTATTACATAGTGAACGAATTCTGTAACGTTAAAAATAAATGTGGCACAGCGGTTGCATTAAGAAGCAGTGTATCTTTCTAACTATATGTAGACCATGTATATTTAGTCAAAGTTTATGATGTTTATTTCTGTTATCTGGCGGAGGTATCTATAATTTCTCCGGACATGTTTGTGCATTTTCTGAACATGGTGTCAATGTAAACGGAGATTTATGGATATAAATTGCATATTATTGAAAAAAACACAAATGTACTGTTTAACATGTCCTATTACTGTCATCTGATGAAGATTTTCAAAAGGTTAGTGAATTATTTTTCTTTTAATCCTGCGTTTGTGATTGCATCTTTTGTTCGACAAAATGGCTGTATATCGTCTGTGTCTTTGTGGTGGTTTGATATAAATATGTGCCATGTTTTCGCCGTAAAACATTTACGAAATCTGACACCCTGGGTAGATGAACAAGGTGTTTATCTTCCATTTGAGCTATTGGACTTGTTAATGTGTGGAGGTTAAATATTTCTAAGAATATTTTTTGCATTCTGTGCGCCACTGTCTCAGTTGAGGGGGGGGGTACCCCTTGGGGAACCTGTACCGTTAACACGTTAAATAGAGTTTCAATAAAAAATACACTCCAGACAGATTTTTCCCGGTTAGCTATTGGATTGGAATCAGATTTGAACTTGCAACCCTGCGGTTAGTGACCCACCTCTGTGACCTCAAAGCTAACCCCACCCTCCAAATTATATAAACCAACTGAGAAAAATAAGACGGTCAACGATTTGATATTACAATTTAACATTTCACCTGGTAAAACACGTTGGGACAGGTTATGAAAAGCATTCATGCTTGACTGTCCTGATTGGCTGTGACAAGTATTGTGTAGTAGTATTGACAATGGTTGCTTTCAAGTAAAGTGTTTCCAAAATACATGAAATCCTTCTATGCTTTTCCACTTCACCTGGCTAAATATGTTACAACAGGCTAAAATCAATGGTTAAAAACCCTTCTTGCCACTATCAAACCTATAATAATATATTTATTTTATATGCCGTTTTTCAAAGTCACTTTAAAAATCGAACAAAAACAGATGGCAGAACCGTGAGCAGATTTTGGCGAAGATTCTTGGACGATTGAGGCGCTAAGGATAGGCAGTTGCTTAAGTGGGGGGAGCATAGCTGGTAGGCCTGCAGCCAGGGAGAAATGTCAGTCAGGCCACAGGAACTCTTCATCAGGAACTTTGGCATCTATGATGTTCAGCTCATTTCTGTAGCGAGGCCGAGCTAGGCCACTTAAAACAGACTTGACATCACCAGTCCTGCAACTCCATCAGTAACCACCAGATATTTAATGTTAACCCTCAACACGTTACTACCATTTATAGAAAAACTCTATTTAGAAACAGTTAAAACTGCAAAAAATATTTACAAACGTACGTACAGGAGCTCCTGCTTAGGCGACCTCACAGCGCCATGGCAACCAAATATTACAAAAACCTTTAGCGTTCACTCTGCCTGGAGTTCGATGGGCAGGGTTTGCCCTTTTCCATTGGTTCCATTGCTACAGACAAGCGCAATCAATCCCAGATAAAGTATTTGAAATGATTTCAAATAGTATTTCAGCACAGGTCTGGCAGCAATGACAAGCGCTAAGAACAGTTAGCCTGATGACAGAGCGCTTCAAGTGAAGCGTTTTCCTGAAAATATGCAATCCCCTCATACACTCACCCCCTACATCCAGGTAAACATTTGACCCTGAAAGGGAAATGCAATGAGCAGAAGAAGGGGTAATCATTGGTTAAAACATGGGCCTCCTCAGGAACAGCACTCCGCTGTTCTGGGAATGATGGACACGTGCACTATTGATGGAACATATGCAGGGGACAGACAGATAGGATATCGTATGGACTCATTCTGTTGCTCACCATCTGCGCCAATCCCCCCTCCTTCCTTAGCCATATCAGTTATTAAGCAAAGGAGGGTGTTCATTTAACAGCAAATAAGAGGACTTAATGAAATGTGACCAAAATTGACCAAAGTCAATACAATAGAGTGGTCCTTCTGTAGCTCAGTTGGTAGAGCATGGCGCTTGTAACGCCAGGGTAGTGGGTTCGATCCCCGGGACCACCCATACGTAGAATGTATGCACACATGACTGTAAGTCGCTTTGGATAAAAGCGTCTGCTAAATGGCATATATAATATATTATTATTATATTATAATAGCAGGTCTGTGAATGAGAAAATAGTCTGTTTTCCAAATTACACCATAGTCCCATAATAGTGCACTACTTTAGACCAGGGTGCACAGAGCTCTGGTTAAAAGTAGTGCACTATGTACAGTTGATGTCGGAAGTGTACATACACTTTGGTTGGAATCATTAAAACTCATTTTTCAACCACTCCACAAATGTCTTGTTTAACAAACTGTAGTTTTGGACAAGTCGATTAGGACATCTACTGTGTGCATGACACAAGTCATTTTCAGACAGATTATTTAACTTAATCACAATTCCAGTGGGTCAGAAGTTAACATACACTAAGTTCACTGTGCCTTTAAACAGCTTGGGAAAATGTAATGGCTTTAGAAGCTTTTTATAGGCTAATTGACATAATTGGAAGTGAAAATCACTCCCAGAACAACAGCAAAGGACCTTGTGAAGATGCTGGAGGAAACAGATACAAAAGTATCTATATCCACAGTAAAATGAGTCCTATATCGACATAACCTGAAAGGCCGCTCCGCATGGAAGAAGCCACTGCTCCAAAACCGCCATAAAAAAGACAGACTATGGTTTGCAACTGCATAAAATAAGCTAAAATAAATCATTAACTCTACTATTTATCTTACATTTCACATTCTTAAAATAAGGTGGTGATCCTAACTAACCTAAAAAACAGGGGATTTTTACAAGGATTAAATGTCAGGAATTGTGAAAAACTGAGTTTAAATGTATTTGGCTAAATTGTATGTAAACTTTCGACTTCAACTATTGGTAATAGTTTGTATATTTGGGATGCAGCCATTTACCTTCGGAAACTATTTAGACCCCTTGACCATTTCCAGATTTTTTAAAGTTTTATTCTAAAATTTATTAAATAAAATAAAAAATCCACAATCTACACACAATACCCCATAATAACGAACGGAAAACAGGTTGGGATATTGTGTAAAAAATACCAATAAAACAAATGGAAATACCTAAGTATACTTTATACTTTAAGTATTCAGACCCTTTGCTATGAGACTCGAAATTGAGCTCAGGTACATCTTGTTTCCATTGATCATCATTGAGATGTTTATACAACTTGATTGGAGTACAACTGCAGTAAATTAAATTGATTGGACATGATTTGGAAAGGCACACCTGTCTATATTAGGTCCCACAGTTGACAGTGCATGTCAGCGCAAAAACAAAGCCATAAGGAATTGTCCGTAGAGATCCGAGACCGGATTGTGTCGGGGCACAGATCTGGGAAAGGGTACCAAGAAATCTCTGCAGCATTAAAGGTCCCCAAGAACACAATGGCCTCCATCATTCTTAAATGGAAGAACCACCAAGACTCTTCCTAGAGCTGGCCACACCGCCAAACTGAGAAATCGGGGGAGAAGTGCCTTGGTCAGGGAGATGACCAAGAGTCCTATTGTCACTCTGACAGAGCTCCTCTGTGGAGATGTGAGAACCTTCCAGAAGGACAACCATCTCTGCAGCATTCCACCAATCAGGCCTTTATGTTTGAGCGGCCAGACGGAAGCCACTCCTCAGTCAAAGGCAAATGACAGCCCACTTGGAGTTTGCCAAAAGGCACCTAAAGACTCAGAACATGAGAAACAAGATTGAACTCTTTGGCCTGGAAACCTGGCACCATCCTTGCGGAGAAGCATGGTGGTGGCAGTATCATGATGTGGGGATGTTATTCAGCGGCAGGGACTGGAAGACTAGTCAGGATCATGGCAAAAAATGAACGGAGAAAAGTGCAGAGAGATGAAAACCTGCTCCAGAACACTCAGGACCTCAGACTGGGGTGAAGGTTCACCTTCCAACAGGACAACGACCCTAAGCACACAGCCAAGACAACGCAGGAGCGGCTTTGGGACAGGTCTCTGAATGTCCTTAAGGCACAGCCAGAACCCGGGCTTGAACCCGATCTAACATTTCTGGAGAGACCTGAAAATAGCTGCCCAGCAACACTCCCCATCTAACCTGATAGAGCTTGAGATGATCTGCAGAGAAGAATGGGAGAAACTCCCCAAATACAGGTGTGCCAAGCTTGAAGTGTTATACCCAAAAAGACTCAAGGCTGTAATCGCTGCCAAAGGTTCTTTAACAAAGTACTGAGTAAAGGATCTGAATACTTATGTAAGGGAACACCCCCCTGAAATGTACAAAAATGAATGGGAAGTCATTGGCACTGTACAAACCATATACACGGTGTCTAATACCACTAAATTCGGCGTCGTTTCATTCAAAGTTGATTGCATATGCCAAGTGTAACACTGCAAAAATCCAAACAGATGGCGAGTGCGCTCCACCATGATTTTTCATATTGCAAATGTAACATAAGTCAAGACCCAAAAGTAAAATGGTTGATATTTATTTTGTCAATTACACGTGTAAGAACTGTATGAATATACTTTTGTCCCCAAAAAATTATCATATTTAAAAATAAAAAAACATTTTTTTTACTTGTGCATAAGGCATATGTTTTGTCCATTTGCAATATGATTTCATAGGAAGTCAAAAATAGCAAAACATTTGAAAAAAACGTATCACACCCTTAAAAAAGTGCTTTCTGGACCGTTTTTCGAAATTCTTTAGATTTGTGTCAATTACACATGTATAAGAACTGTATCAATACACTTTAGTCATATTTTATTATTATTTTTACTTGTGCATAAGGCATATGTTTTGTCCATTGCAATATGATTTCATAGGAAGTCAAAAGTCACTTTCTTGTTTTGGCCAAATGCAATATGGAAGATTTGAAAGTGCCAAATTAGGATGTTATGTCCATTTGCCATGTACCATCACGAATTTGACATGCTCAAAAATACTGCAGAAATGCAAAATTGACTGGCCTGATGAACTCGGGATAGCCGGGCAGTGATAGTGGTTCCTCTCCATCGCTCCTTGTGTTGATTTCATCATGTCCATTTGGTGATGTTTTTCACTGTTGAATCATATTGCAAATGCACATGCATTTGCAATGTTTCAATGGGCATTTACCATCACGAATTTGTCATGCTCAAAAAAAACTGCAGAAATGCTAAATTGACTGGCCTAATGAACTCGGGATGGCCGGGCAGTGATTCTTGTTCTTCTCTATCGCTTGATTTCAGAATGTCACTTTGGTGATGGTACCTCACTTTTTAAACATATTGGAAATGGACAAAAGTCACCAGCAAGTCACCGTCCATCAGTCAATTAGATATCATTCTGACACCAAACTGACACCACACCCACTTTTTCCAACTCGTTTAGAAGCCAACGATCACATATTTCAGAGCAGGCCCATAATTCACAGCACCTTCAGTTTAAAACATCATAAAAACACATAGTTACGTTCTAGCTGTGGGTCCAGTTCTGACATTATGTGTACGCCTATGTGAGGCGACCCCGAATCCCAAGTTCCGGCTCGATAGGTCATTCGATGCCTAAGCAAGACCGTAATTGGTGCTGAAAATCCACTTTTTTCCATGCCTTGCTATGGGCGTCCTTGAATGAGCTATCGGACAGAAACGTTGGGGTCCATCTCTATGGGCCGAGCCGGTTTCAATGCATGACTTTTCTAAATGTCGTAATTTTCGTAATGGTGAAAATTAATTGAAGTCATTGCAAATGTACGAGGCTGTTTCTCGGTCCGAGAACCTTCTAGAGCCAGATGAACAGCACAACAATGGGACGAAGGATCTCATCACGGTATCTCTGTGCATTACAATTGCTATCAATAAAATGCAATTGAGTTTGTTGTCCGTAGCTTATGCCTGCCCATATCATAACCCCACCACCGCCATGGGGCACTCTGTTAACAACGTTGACATCAGAGAACCACTCGCCCACACAATAGCATACACGTGGTCTGCGGAGGCCAGTTGGACATACTGCCAAATTCTCTGAAACAACAATGGAGGCGGAATATGGTAGAGAAATGAAAATTCAATTATCTGGCGGACATTCTTGCAGTTAGCATACCAATTGCATGCTGCCTCAAAACTTGAGACATCTGTGGCTTTGCAAATTTTAGAGTGGCCTTTTATCGTACCTGTGTAATGATAATGCTATTTTGTCACACTCTGACCAAAAAAAAAATGTAAAATTTTCGATATTTATTTTGTCAATTACACGTGTAAGAACTGTATGAATATACCTCAAAACTTGAGACATCTGTGGCTTTGCAAATGTTAGAGTGGCCTTTTATCGTACCTGTGTAATGATAATGCTATTTTGTCACACTCTGACCATTATTTGCTTGGTCTGGGTGTGATATGAGTGCGCATTCTATGTCGCATGTCTAGTTAGTCTGTTTCTATGTGTTTTGGCCTGATATGGTTCTCAACAGAGGCAGGTGTTTGTCGTTGTCTCTGATTGGGAACCATATTTAGGTAGCCTGTTTTGTATTGTGGTTCGTGGGTTATTGTCTATGTGATGTTGCATGTCAGCACTCGGTTTCTATAGCGGTCACGTTCGTCTGGTTAGTTTATTTTGTTTGTTTAGTGTACTTCATGTTTTTCTCGTCTATAATTAAAAGTATATATTCACACCACGCTGCGCTTTGGTCTCCTCAAAATGACGATCGTGACATATTTAATCAGCTTCTTGATATGCCACACCTGTCAGGTGGATGGATTATCTTGGAAAAGGAGAAATGCTCACTAACAGGGTTGTAAACAAATTTGTGCACAAAATGAGAGATTCGCTTTTTGTGTAATATGGAACATTTCTGGGATCTTTTATTTCAGCTAATGAAACATGGGACCCAAGATTTACATGTTGCAATTATATTTTTGTTAAGTGTAATTACAAATGAAAAGCTGAAATGTCTTGAGTCAATAAGTATTCAACCCCTTTGTTACGGCAAGCTTAAAGTGGAACTGAAAGCGTTTCAGCAACATGAAATCTTATTCAAATCTGTTCAAGGAAAATGACACTTTTTTTTGTTTTACATTTTCTGACTAGCGAGCACTTAGATATGGTCATTTTCACGTTTTCATAAATTCATAGAATGCTTGGGAATGACGTATAGTAAGGCATCTGTGAACATTCTATAGCAATAGAGTGGGAAAGAGGCGGTGCGTTTAACAGAGACCAATTCAAATGAAATGAAATTCTATTTGTCATTTCTTCGCAAATAATAAGTGTAGACTTAGTGAAATGCTTCCTTACAGGCCCTTCCCAACAATGCAAACAGACAAATATAAAGGAATAAATACACAATGATTAACAATAACTTGGCTATATACACAGTACCAGCATCGAGCAGGTGTACAGGGGTACGAGGTCATTGAGGTAGATACACTGCCTTCATAAAGTATTCACACAGCTTGACTTTTTCCACATTTTCTTGTGTTACAGACTGAATTTAAAATGTATTAAATTGAGATTTTGTGTCACTTGCCTACACACGATACCACATTATGTCAAGGCTTGTGTGCGTCCTAGAGCAAAACAACCGACATGTCTGTCCGCGAGTCTCATCTTTCCATTGTAGGCCATTCTATAGCAATAGAGTGGGAAAGAGGCGGTGCGATTGGACAATTAAGTCACTTTAGTAAATAAAACTGGATCAAAACATGTGGTTAATACCATTCCATTGACACCATTCCAGCCATTACTATCAGCCGTCCTCCCCTCAGCACCCTCCACCTAATCATCCCTAGCTTCAAATTGGCTCATTCATCCCCCTTCCTCTCCCCTATAACTATTCCCCAGGTTGTTGCTGTAAATGAGAATGTGTTCAGTCAACTTAGCTTAAATAAGGGTAAAATACATTTAAAAGACTGTTGTACACTCAGCGTATATGAGGCTAATCATTACACTCAATTCTGTACATGCCTTGTGCTGACATGGAATTGCATTGGGCAAATCCAACCCTTGTTATCTCGGTAGTGAAATGTCTGGAAGCAGGGGACGATGGGATCCTTAGCTTCAACATACACATCTACTACCACCAAAAAACAATGCCAGATATGTTTTTTCCCCAGAATGTCTGAGTGGCACTTGGAAATGCTACTGTGATAATGAAGATGGTTTGCTTAAGACAACATAGTACAGTACGTTTACAATATCATAAACAATAGTCTTTTTACATTGGTTTCAAATTTAATTGTATATATTCTTAGTTTTAAAGGGGGCACTCTTGTCATAACGACAAAGAGTGAAAAAGGTGAAGATGTGCTCTACTCAAATGGCACAACAGAATCATTCAGATTGACCAAAGCACAGCATATGACAACCATCTTGTATAACTGAGGGATGTTTCCTTTAATATCTTATTTTTTTATGTTTCCTTTTATAAGGACAAAGTAGTAGAAGTAGAAACTTCTGCGTCGCTCATCTTCACAGTGGCAATCCAGTCGACATGGGTGTCTTGATAGAGGTCAACTGGTGAACCTACAGTACATAAACACATGAGAAGCAGACCTGATGTTAGAATATCACTTCTTCAGGTCACCTATACTATCAGGGCTCTTGATTGTTTGCTTGTGTTTAATTCACTAAGGTGTTTAAGTGTCATAAAAAGATCAAATCTATTGTTGGGCTGGAACAACCAATAGTCAACACAGCAGGTTGTCCTATCTCATTGAGGCCTTTGTCCTATTCTGTAATGTCCATACATTTTCCCATCTCTTATGAATAAAGTTCTCAACAAATTAGTATTGTTTCTTGGGACAATAATGTCTTCCTCCAGGCTATGTGGACGTCATATTGTACAATTTGTCTCCAGCCTTTGCAAAATGAATGTCAGATTTGACTGTTCGAAGCAGGTTAGGAGAACTTGCGCATAAGGTTAGAACAATTAGGTTAAGAAAAGGGTTAGGGTTAGCTCAAATGCAAAAAAAATAATTTTGCCATTAATTTTACAAAAGCTGGATCCCTTCTAGCAATGACCCCTTTCATAGGCCTAGATTTGTATTGATCTGTCGTCAGTGTCAGCAGAATAGACCTATACTAACATCGTATTAAAAAAGATTCTGCTAATGTCTCCAGTCATGTAAAGTGTAGCCACATTTTTCGAATGTAAAGGAAATGTCTCTGATATAGGCCTATGCCACTAAAGACTCATTAATAGCAAACATTATGATCCAATCTACTCATCACATTAGGAATAGTAGGTTTACATCAGTCTGCAAATTTGATGATCGATGCATACAATCCTTTATTATAAAAGGTGCATTTTTATTGTGAGAAAATTGCTTCCCCAAAACTTAACTCACGCGTGCCACCTGTGTAAGACACACATGCTAATAGCTAGACTACAAGCTATCTAGCTAACTTAGTATTGTCGTTTACACCTGGTTAGCATAATAGTTACACTAAACTCAAAATTGATCAGACTTACCAGTGATGACACAATCGGAGTAGAACCTGTACTGACAGCTTTCTGAGTGCTGGTCTTGACGGGCAAAAGGTTCTTTCTTGTCTTATCTCCTTGGTGTTTCATGATTTCAGGTAATCGTGTTGTCTTTCCTGCCTCGTTAGAGCAGCCAAATACTGCACAGAAATAGACCGTGGTGATGAATTAACTCATTTTAGGCACTTATCACGCAGCTTGGGGTAGCCACTCGGCTGTTGTTTTTTGAAAGAATTGATGCGGTGGTCTTTCAACATGGCTGTCAGGAGGCGTCGTACATCAACCGCAACCCTTCTATTGTTGTTTACATCTCCACAGCAGTTAGCAATTAATGCACTGTAGGCCTACTTCTATTGTGTATCCATATGAGGGAAGTGTACATTCTGTTCATTCATTAGTCATTGTGCAATGAGAACGCAATAGTGGAGAGATATTGTGTAGTGTGAAACTAACATAACGGTACACTATATTTAGGTAGCAACCTTACATCCCGGTTGCCATGTCTAGCCGCACTACCTGATAACTTTGAACTATAGACCTCCTATTTTAGTTTGAGCTCAGAGCGACACAAGTGGACCAACCCTTTCCCTGACAGCATTGTCAAATCATCACAGATATTCATATGTATTTAGATGATTCATATGACTAAGGGGAGAGCTAACCCAATGCAAACTTCATTAAGGAGTCAGCAGCCCTTTCCTGCAGTCAAATGACCAAATCACCCTCTAGTGACCTCATGGGTGGAATGTTAATATTTTTCATAATCAGTCAACTTTATTTATACATCAAATCTGGTGTTTCTACATCAAATCTGGTGTTTCTACATCAAATCTGGTGTTTCTATGTGAAACAGTTTTGTTATACTTCAGTCTTCTGTGATGTACATAAAGTGTAATATTGGGATGTAAACTCAAAATGTAATACATTTCAACTCTTCATCTGACATGGCACAATGTCTCCTTTTTTTAAGCCCATAACCATGTGTGTGAGGTGTATACTTTTGTTTCAAAGTAGATTTAAGTATCAAGAAACCCTCTGTGTGACTCTGATTTAGCCCACTGCAGTAAGTACAAATCATTATGCATTACTAATATTCAGACACACAGCCATTTGGGATAAAAATGCCTTTTTGCAAGTGTAGTGTCTATTTGGCATTAATTTTGATGATAACGCAAGTAAAGATGCAACAAAGAAAACAGGTTAAAATCCTTGAATGAGTGACAATGTTTTCATGATGGGATTTAATTTAAACCGCCATTGACATGAGTTTAGTGCATCTCCAAAATGTGCATAAATATGACATTTATTGATCTCCAAAACAGCCTGATATTGAAGCACCAGTCCCAGGAAAAAGCATTGCACATTTATTAGGTCAAACGCCAGTAGGGGGAACTAAACCGTTGGAGAGGATGTCATTTATTAAAAGCAACACATTCAGCACCTCTAGACTGGAGTGACAGCGACCGGAGCTGAAGCTATATGAATGGACAGATTTGGATATGGAAAGCCATTTTAACATATATTCATTGATTTCTTTTATATCAATAATTGAATTTGTTCATATCAAAAATGATTTATCGTTATAAAAGCAAGAACATTTATATAAAAAAATCAACTATATATATATATATATATATCGTTTTTTTTCTTTTCAATAAAACATTCTATGATAATGACCTTCATGGGGGCAGGATTATGCTCCTACATAGACTGGAATACACAGGTGACCAACATGGCCGCATGTGTACTTATCCAAGTCAGGAGGAGAATTTTTACAATTCTCCACCCTCCATCTTAGTTTGGCAAAATCTTTGCTATTGCATGGCTCTTCTCTTGCTGTCAAGGATCCCTCCAATCTGTGATCCGCGGCTCGCCACTTCTTTATAAATCACGCAATACTTAATTGACATTCAAGGCACTTGAAGATCATTGGGTTTCAGTCTAAAATAATGCTAAATATATGCTAATACATCCGGAATGCGACAATTATTGATATAAAGAAAATATATATTGATAGAAAAATTCAAATATCATATGTTTAAACGGCTTTCCTTAGAAAGAATCTGATATTTACAAATTGGTGCTTGAAATAGACCAGAGCTGTGTTCCGGTACCCATAACAACATACTGTATACTACATAATTCACGAGTATATACTAAACTCAGCAAAAAGAGAAATATCCCTTTTTCAGAACACTGTCTTTCAAAAATAATTCGGAAAAATCCAAATAACAGATCTTCATTGTAAAGGGTTTAAACGCTGTTTCCATGCTTGTTCAATGAACCATAAACAATTAATGAACATGGAACGGTCGTTAAGACATTAACAGCTTACCTACGGTAGGCAATTAAGGTCACAGTTATCAAAACTTAGGACACTAAAGAGGCCATTCTACTGACTCTGAAAAACACCAAAAGAAAGATGCCCAGGGTCCCTGCTCATCTGCGTGAATGAGGCATAGACATGCTACAAGGAGGCATGAGGACTCCAGAAGTGGCCAGGGCAATAAATTGCAATGTCCGTACAGTAAGACGCCTAAGACAGCGCTACAGGGAGACAGGACGGACAGGTGATAGTCCTCGCAGTGGCAGACCACGTGTAACAACACCTGCATGCACAGGATCGTAACATCCGAACATCACACCTGCGAGACAGGTACAGGATGGCAACAACTGCCCGAGTTACACCAGGAACGCACAATCCCGCCTTCGGTGCTCAGACTGTCTGCAATAGGCTGGACTGAGGGCTTGTAGGTTTGTTGTAAGGCAGGTCCTCACCAGGCATCACCGGCAACAATGTTGCCTATGGGCACAAACCCAGCATCGCTGGACCAGACAGGACTGGTAAAAAGTTATCTTCACTGACACGTCGCGGTTTTGTCTCACCAGGGGTGATGGTCAGATTTGCGTTTATCGTCAGAAGGAATGAGCGTTACACCGAGGCCTGTACTCTGGAGCGGGATTGATTTGGAGGTGGAGGGTCTGTCATGGACCGGGAACTTGCAGATGCCTTGGTGGAAGAGTGGGGGTAACATCTCACAGAAAGAACGGGCAAATCTGGTGAAGTCCATGAGGACGAGATGCAGCTGGTGGCCACATCAGATACTGACTGTTGATTTTGACCCCCCCCTTTGTTCAGGGACACATTATTCAATTTCTGTTAGTCACATGTCTGTGGAACTTTTTTCAGTTTATGTCTCAGTAGCTGAATCTTGTTATGTTCATACAAATATTTCCACATGTTAAATTTGCTGAAAATAAACGCAGTTGACAGTGAGAGGGTGTTTCTTTTTTTGCTGAGTTTATATACGATTAGTTCATTTTACCGGTATCGTTTCAGTTGAGCGTACTAGAGCTTCGCCTGTCTGCAGGAAGTTGATGCTGTTTTACGATTTCGGGTGTGTTTGTAAATTCAATCTGGAGTACCAGAGTGTGCTCTGGCCGTTCGTAAATCCTGGGTGTTGTCAGATTGTCAATTTGTAAATTCAGAGCACACACTAGACACTATGGCCGAGGAGTAGGGTTGATCCGAGCGTTCTGACCTCCCAACGGCAGTCAAGCAACCAAGCTAACTGGCTAACATTGGCTAGCTACTTCCTTCGCAGAGCTGATTAGGCTGTTTTCCATGTTATTCAGAGCATTGGTGATTGTAACTGTGCTGCTGGCAACAATTGAATTACGTTTACTGACACCGGTCATTGCGCGTTCGTAAATTCCTCAGTTATTCTGTGCGAGAGTGCTCTGAAATCGAAGTAGATAGACATCATTAACAATGTCCATTGAAACACACAATGACTATTCCACTTAGCTAAGAATAATGTGAATAATCAAGACAAACGTTGGGTAGTTAGTTAATATACTGCCTGGCAAGTTTGATGTATTAGTAGCCAACATTCGTACTTCTGTAATGCTGTGATTCGTAAGGATAGCGCAGCTAACAAATTGTCAGCCAACATAACGTGTAACGTTACTTTATTACATGTCTTAACATTTGTCGTAATTAGTTAAAGCAATGAATATGTATCCGCTCTCGTCTGCATATTTTCTGCCATTTTATTCAAATCTGAAAATGTTGTGAAGCCACGCCCATTTTCTGAATAATTGCATTATGGAAATAGTCCAGTTAGTATGAGTATTCGAACACAGCTCAGGTTTTTGTAATACTTACTGTCAAAATAATATTAAACTAGGTCCACTCTAGAATGCGCAGTCGAATATGATACGTGAAAGACAACTGTTAAAATAGGATGATAATGCCTAATCTACATGTGCGGTGACCACATTGTGATTGACTTATAAAAACATACATTTTCATTTTCATTTAAAAAAAGTGTAGGGAGGGAAGCAGGGGGTGTAGATTTATTCCTATGCCACGTACCTGATTTGTGGAGAGCTGTGCATTTGGGGAGATGAATAGCTGTACAACAATGTGGAGTGTTGACGTGGCCAAACCAGCCAGAATAGCCCAAGTGAGAGGCAAGGGAAGCATACTGTAAGTGGCAAAGAGGGTGAAAAGCACGTATCCGACTCCATCGCCCAAGAGTCCGTAGCCCAATCCAGCCGCCAAAATCTGCGTGGCCATGACCACCCACGTCACCACGCCACTGTATTGCAGATAGCTGTGAGAGGTCGTGTCTTTTCGGACTACCACTAAGGCACAAATGACCACTTCGATGCCAGTGAAAAAGCCCAAGAGCATTCCTTTGATGGGATCCATTGGCGAAGACGCAAGAGCTAGATGTAAAACCAACAGGGTTAGTTTGGTCACCACATCCAAAATGTTCATCACCACCACCGATTTGCGCCTCTGGCCCAAAAAGTAGCGTTGGTACAGACACTCGAGGTCCCGAGATTTGAAAGAATTGCGTAGAGTGGGGAATATTACGCCTCTGTATGTGTAGCCCCAGTTCAAGAAAAAGTCTGAGTTGCTTGGAGCGCAATCGATTTGGAGAAATCCTAGGTCACTGCTCGCACGCTCAGGGAAGACTTTGGTTCCCCCATTGTTGTGTCTGTCGCCTACCGAGGTTCTACCCGCAGACTGTTTCCGTAGGCTTTGGTCGTAGTGCTCATCTGGTGTGATGCCTTTCGCTTCGCTCTGCTCATGGATGAACCTCTGCTCAGTGATGTGTCGAACCGCGTTCTGCCACAACAACCTTTTGGGTCGCGTGCTGCTGTTGCTGGTTGGCGTCCTGTTGATGGTGTAGAGTTCTTCGCTTGCACTGGAACATCGAACTTCAGACAATTCCATTGTTTTCAACGTGGTTGGTGATCTGCTTTCTAGATGTTAGCCAAGCTCAGCGAATCTGGGGACATGTCTTGTGCACATCGAATCGAGCTGGCATGGTTTCCTTGGGGTGTGTCGAGCTGAATTGAAAAAGTGCACTTGTTGGTCATTGTCACGCACCCAGCAGTCACGTAAAAATTCAAGAAGTGGTCTCTTGAATAAAGATCATTTTCATCACTGTCAATGCAGCTCAATCGCACATGCATAATGATTTAGGCAAGGTGTCAGAAACTACAGTGCCTGCCACCATGTGCCAACGGTCCACACCATTATAACATCTGCAAAATGTACAGTATTCACATCCAAAAAGAAAAGCTAGTTTAACACACCTGTGCACTCATGTTTGCATATGAGAGGACACAGAATATAGATAATGCTGTAATATTGTTGACAGGTATACAAGTGCGCTTGCCTCATGCGTCTCTAACGCAGCATGTCCTGCTCCTGTTTTTTCCATTCGTTTAACAATGAGTGTTTCATGGAATGAAACCGAAATCTTGAAGCATATTGTTTTTCCTTACATTAAGGTAATGGTCTCCCGTGCCCAGTCAGCTGAAGAGTGGAATGAATATAGTCCAGGATTTCCGTAATCTTCAACATTACCGGACGCGTCGCCTGAATGATTTGGCATCACATTGAGAGGCTCTGATGAGAATAGATCAACGTCGAGAGCTGGAGACCCTACGCGCAACGCGCCCCTCCCCCATCATCATGTCGGGGTTGGTGGATGAATGCAACACCTGGTGAAAGAAGCGTCGGATGGCGGGAGAGCCAGAAGAAGACGCAACTTCGTCGCGCAGGGTATAGACTGCCTACAGCAACAGCTGCAGTCTGCGTCTTTCCATTTGAATATAATTCCTCCGTTCCTCCGAAATGGGGCTTTACCCAGCAGAAATCTGACGGTTTCCAAAATAGGATCGGTAGGCTTTGGGAAAAGAAGAATGTCGCCCCGTATTTCCTCGTGTGGTTGATTTGATACTAAGGCTGAGTGTGCAGTGTATGAAATACATTTGCAGAACGCAAAGCTGCTGGTCAGTGGAGGTAGGGCGAAGCAAGTCATATGTGTCTAGCTGACGTCAGACCATCCTCTCTCTCTCTCTATTGCGTTCCTTTTGTCTCATCTGACTGCTGCAGCAACAGACATAAGGCACTGACTGCAAAGCAAGTGGAGCGAAACGGAAAGGATTAGGGCAAGAATTGAGGAGCAGACTGGAAGGGAAAAAACAAGTATCAATTCTACTCTTCCCATTTGTCTTGGGATTAGGCGAGGCGAGGTGTGATGAGTCCCCTACAAAAATGAAAAGAGGATTTATTGATAACATCTATTCTAATTTATATTATTATATTCCAATATTTTAGATTATATTCAATACGTATGAGGACAGATGTGATTAAATAGATGCGAAATTAGAAATTATATATCACTCACAAACCTAATCCTGGCTGTGATGATGATATCAATAGAGGGAAGAAACAATAGCAGTTGGCCTCACGCTAATACATGCATACAATTTGCCCTAGAAGCCGACAAGTCACAACTAACGCATGATGTGTGAGAAATAATTTAATTATCAGGGTGTCAATATCAGGATATGGGGATGAAAGCGTCTGAGAGTTGAGCAATAAAGTGAGTCATCTCTCCCTCATTGTCCCACCTCCCTTTCTATAGATACATTGGAATATGAACATATTGTGACTTCAGGTCTGTGTAGTGCGTGTGTTCAGGAGAAGCTCCTCGTTAACGAGGGGCTATTTTGGTTCCTATCTAGGATAGGATGTCACACTTGCTGTGAATACACAGGACGGGTGGCACATCAATTAAATTATGACAAAAGTGGCCAATTAATGGGCTTCCGTTATTGGCCTCCACTTCTGTTTGCTTAGAATGTGTGTGTGTGAGACGTCACATACGTTTTCTCACATACGTTTTCTCACATACGTTTTTCATGACAGAAATTTGAAGGAGAGAAAGATTGTGTGTGTTTGGGCATGTGTGTTATGGTGTGTGTTTTTTTATACATCAGCTACTCATTTCCTTATAGAAATATGGAGGAGATATTGTATGTAGGGCGAAGTCAGCAGGCAACGATCGTGGAAATAACAGCCAGTCTCACGGTAATTGAGGTAACATAAACAGGTTTAGCATCTCTGGGCTTCAATGCATAGCCTACAAGCCACTGATGCAGACCTTTGGAACACCTACATTTTAAAAAGTCTGATAAATGAATGTAATAAATCCATTATTTATTTTAGTCAGGTCCAAAGAAACATTATGATTTTAAGAAAATGCAGCCTATTTCAGAAGAATGTTAGGCCTTGATCTGGCTACGCCAAATGGCTGTGGGATACATTAGTTCATTGAGCAGACAAGATTTTCTTACAAATGTACATAGCTGAATAAAATGATTTTCAGCTATTCTGTGTTTAGCGGTTAACAAACGGGTCTATATGCTTTAGTTGTGATACCAACTTTAGGCTATATGTTTTGATTTCTAAAACATTCTATGGCTGCATGATGCAAATCTAATGATTATTTGAAAAAAGTTGCATGAAAGCCATGTGTTCTGCTCTGTGTCTTGCGCAGGCTGCACACACTTCATCAGTCTCATTCACAATTTGACAAGCAAGCACTTGATAATATTCTCAGTGTAATCTAGTCTTTACATATAGCCTGCTAATGTAGACTGTGTGGAATTATTATTTTATTTAGAATGGCCCACAAAATATATCATGTTATCAGTAGCCTGCACTCAAATAGAGAATGGAGGCTAACTGCGGTTACGTTTTTAAATATGCCAGGTAGGCAACACCGGTTATAACGCGGATTAATGTGCTTAATTTAAAGGAAAGTTGAGAAATAAATATAGTGGGCCTAGCCTATAGAAAGTTTATGGGATCTTCCTCTTTTTAAGTGCTTAATATAAGGAAAGCTGAGAAATAAATATAGTAGGCCAAGCCTATAGCTGATGGGATCATCCTTTTTTTAATAGAGGCCCATCAAAACTCTTTTCTCATGCAATTACATAGCAGAGCCTCTAGAAATGTTAACCACGCAAATCTCTCTTGGACAAGCTAACTTTGATCAACAATTAGCATTGACACCAAACACACAATTAATTCAAACTTTTAGTAAAATTCACAATGTGAAAAATGAATGTAGGAAAAACCATTGGAACCATTTGCGTGTTTTTATGGGTATTATGACACGTCCACTGTGGCAGACTATACATAACAGAAATACAGTATCTAATTTACATAAGTATTCACACCCCTGAGTTAATACTTTGTCGATTACATCTTTGTACATCTGGATTTGGGGACTTCCTCCCATTCTTCATTGTAGATTTCTCAAGCTCTGTTATTAAGTTAGATGGGGAGCGGCGGTGAACAGCAATCTTCAAGTCTTTCCTCATTGTCAATGGGCTTTGACTGGGCCACTCAAGGACTTTCAGATTATTATACTGATGCCATTCCAGTGTTGCTTTGGCTGTATGCTTGGGGTCATTGTCTTGTTGGAACATAAATCTTTGCCCCCAGTCCAAGGTCATTTGCACCCTGAAGCAGGGTCTCATCAACGATTTGCCTATATTTGGCTCCATTCATTATCCCCTCCATCCTTACCAGTCTCCCAGTCCCTGCAAAAGCATCCCCATAGCATGATGCAGCCCCCACCATGCTTCACAGTAGGAATGGCGTTAGACTGGTGATGAGTTGTGCCTGGTTTTCTCCAGACATAGCGCTTTATATTCAGGCCAAACTGTTCAATTGTTGTGTCATCAGACCTCAGAGCTTTTTGCAAAGTCCAGGTGTGCTGTCATGTGCCTTTGTCTCAGGAGTGGCTTCCATCTGGCCACTCTCCAATAAAGCCCAGATCGGTAAATTGCTGTAGAGACTTTTGTCTTTTGTCCTTCTGGCAGGTTCTCCCATCTCAGTCAAGGAACTATAATAATTACATCATAATAACAGCATCTCTGTTTTGTTGCCATCCACTTCTTTACATCTGAAACACAGGCTTCCAGGGTAGGGCAGTTTTGGGGTTTCACCCTGTTTCATCGAAATGCACAGATGTGTGTCATCTGCATAGAAGTGAAAGGTGACAATGTGTTTCCGAATGACATTACCAAGAGGTAGCATATATAGTGAAAACAATAGTGGTCCTAGAACTCAACCTTGAGGAACACCGAAACGTACCATTGATTTGTCAGAGGACAACCATCCACAGAGACAAACTGAATCTCTACTGCACATGCTGCCACTGTTTTGATTACCAAAAGTTATATTTTTAGAACGAGCAGCGCGCAGCTGACGAGTGTTCGATGACACAAGCATAGGGAAAATGCAAAAAGTGAAAACAAATGATCCAACTGGAGATAGCTAGCTAGCATAATGTCACAATCATGAGGAACTCGCCAATAACTTGAGTAAGACTTGATCAGATGGTGACAGGGGTCCCAGCAGGGTCAGACAGCTAGGGAAGACCAGTCTACGTAGCTCCGGTGCATTTTGCAATAGGCTCATATGAACAATATCAGTGAATGATACAAAGTTCCATCTTGAGTTGATGGGTAGACCTACAGCAGCTTAAAGTTACAGTCTGGGATCTGGGAATAATGGTCATTACAATTATGGAAACATTGATTCTAGTCTTGGATAATATCATGTGTAAATGTACACCAAGGTAATTATTTGTCATGCATAATTTTAGGATGATGACCCGGTCTCAGCAGGGTCAGCCAGCCAGGGAAGACCAGTCTGTGATGAAGGTGAGGTGATGACTTTATTCTCTCTGTGCAGCAAACACTGGACAAGCCAAATGCTATTTTAACTGACAAACCTCCAAAGTTAATTTCCAAACTGTATCAAGAGTTGATCAAGGCTTTTGTTGATGACACAAAATATGTAAAACAAAAATGTGAGGAATACCTGGAGGAAGATGATGATGATGATGAATGGATACAGATATGTTTGAATGCCCAGACATACATTACTGCAGTTTAAGGCCATCCATAGAACATACTACAGTTGAAGTCGGAAGTTTACATACACCTTAGCCAAATATATTTCAACTCAGTTTTCACAAATCCTCAAATGTAATCCCACACAAAGTAGATGTCCTAAACAACTTGCCAAAACTATAGTTTGTTGAGTGGTTGAAAAACAAGTTTCAATGACTCCAACTGTATATACATACACTCAGAAATGTATTTCCTTTGCTGGAGGTGTAAAAACTAAAGGGGGCATATTTGCATATGTTATGGTCTTGTGAAGGCTGGCTGAATTCTGTAAAAGACATGTTCTTTTTTGGGGTTTGTTGGTTTGGGGCCCTGCAGGGTACCCCTAAGGACAGGACAGGGCGACCCAGCTATATTGTGTGCAAGTAAAAATAGCTCTACAGTACTATTAGTCCTACGAGATTAATTAAATGGAGCATTTGTTGTCACGCTGGTTTAAAGGATTTGGAGACAGGCACAGGAATACATCATCTGGGTTTTTAATACACCCAAAACAAACGCATATACAAAACACTGGGATGTACCCAATCAAAAGAGTGAGGGAAAACCGTAGAACGACACGGGACCCGTAATACACTATGCACAAAACACGCAGCACAGGCTGAGACAACGCCTGTGCTGCGTGTGTATGTTTGTTTATTCCATGTGTATCTCTGAGTTGTTGTTTGTGGCGCACTACTTTGCTTTATCCTGGCCAAGTTGCAGTTGTAAATGAGAACTTGTTCTCAACTTGCCTACCTGGTTAATTAAATAAAGGTGATTTTTTTTTTCTTTGTAACGGCTGTTGGTGGAAGAAGGTGAGGACCAAAGCGCAGCGTGGTACGTGGTCATGTTATTTTATTGACACTGAACACTAAATACAAAAATGACAAAAGGAACAACCGAAACGGTTCTGTCTGGTGCAGACACAAAAACAGAAAACTACCCACAAAAACCCAGTGGGAAAAAGCTACCTAAGTATGGTTCTCAATCAGAGACAACGATAGACAGCTGCCTCTGATTGAGAACCACACCCGGCCAAACAAAGAAATCCAAAACATAGAAAATGAACATAGAATGCCCACCCTAGTCACACCCTGGCCTAACCAAAATAGAGAATAAAAGCCTCTCTATGGCCGTGACATTCTTTAAACACATAGGTACTTACACGACCAACAGACATGGGAAAAATAATCGACAAGACCATTTTGAAAGAAGGGCACACTTATACAATTACTAATCAAGGAAATGGGGACCAGGTGTGGGTAATGACACAGTTCCAGACAGCTGTTTCTGTATGTTACTGTATATTTGAGGTTGGTGTTTATTTAGTGAAGGAGTAGCCTCCTTCAATCATGCCGCCACCCTCGTAAAACTAACCCTCACTACATATCCATCGTAAAACCCCCTGGCTCCAGGTCATCTATAAATCTTTGCTAGGTAAAGCCCCGCCTTATCTCAGCTAACTGGTCACCATAGAAACACCCACCCGTAGCTCTCCAGCAGGTATATTGCACTGGTCATCCCCAAAGCCAACACTTCCTTTGGCCACCTTTCCTTCCAGTTCTCTGCTGCCAATGACTGGAACGAATTGCAAACATCTCTGAAGCTGAAGTCTTATATCTCCCTCTCTAACTTTAAGCATCAGCTGTCTGAGCAGTTTACCTATTACTGTACCTGTACACAGCCAATCTGTAAATAGCACACCCGACTACCTCATCCCCATATTATTACTTACCCTTTTGCTCTTTTGCACTCCAGTATCTCTACTTGCTCATCATCTGCACATTTATCACTCCAGTATTCATGCTAAATTGTAATTATTTTCACCTCTAGGGCCTATTTATTGCCTACCTCCCTACTCTTCTACATTTGCACACACTGTACATAGATTTTTCTATGTTATTGACTGTACGTTTGTCTTACCCTTCGACCTCATTGCGTGGTTTTTGCTCTGACATGCACTGTCAACTGTGGGACCTTATATAGAGAGGTGTGTGCCTTTTACGAATCATGTCCAATCAATTGAATTTACCTCAAGTAGACTCCAATCAGGTTGTAGGAACATCAATGATTATCAATGGAAACAGGATGCACCTGAACTCAACTTCGAGTCTCATAGCAAAGGGTCCAAATGCTTAAGTAAATTTCACTGACCGGCTAGATTTGGTTTTATGTAGCAACATTTTATATTGGATAAAAATAGGGATTCAGAGCTAGAAAACGGTATATCATACACTACAGTTGAGAAACAATGGGAAAGTAATTCTGCTTTGAAAGTTGATAAACTTGTAACCTCACTTTTGAGAAAATGACCTTGGAATGTTTTGGTACCTACTGGAGAGCTCTTCTTTGTCTAAACCCATTCAGAAACATTCACACCACCCATCTCTTTATGGGTTGATCCGGGCATTCTGTACTAACAACAGCAGTCTAGCTAACGTTGGCTAGCTACTTCCAGACACAAATGAGAGAACAGCTCACTCACCATTTTACTCGCCCTAGCAGAGCTGATAAGGCTGTTTTTATGTTATCCAGAGCGTGGTAACTGCAACTCTGCTGCTGGCAACAATTTACGCTTTTTCCCAACATTTACTGGCACTGGCCATATTCACCGGGTGTTGAGCATTCGTAATGTGTCAGTTATTCTGTTCTCTGGCACACTCAGACGAGAGTGCTCTGAAATCAAAGTAGATAGCGAGAGCGAATTTACCAGCTATGTCTATCAACAGTTGTCGCAGTGATATTATATTTAAATTGTTACTTGAATAGTAACCATTGTCTCTATTAACTTCTTCGAGATAGGGGGCGCTCTTTTAATTTTTGGATGAAAAACGGTCCCGTTTTAAACAAGATATTTTGACACGAAAATAACGTTTTTCATGCCAAAATTTAAATAGCGTCCCCTATATCCAAAAAGTTAAATAACAATCAGCCCCTTGATTACTCACCAGCCCCAATTAGTCCTGGCCGGAGAGCCCGTCGAGACCTGGCATGTCCAGCAGAGGGAGCCATCGCCTTGTGATGAAGACTGTATCACCAGGCCTCGACGAGTCTCCCCCTGGCGGCTGACCTGCTGCATACAAGCCCCCCCCCACCTTAGCACTGTCGGGGAGGGGGCAGTCGTCAGTGTGACGTATGTCTCCCTTCTCGATAGGGTATCCGTGTTTCCATGCTCCGCCCCTGATCTGTGCACAACAGAAAAAGAGAAGCTTTGAAGGGACAAGAACCACCTGGTGAACGGATCATTTGTGTCCCTTCCCCAGGCCATCCAGACCAGACTGAACAGGTAATATTTGAGTGTATGGTGCCCGCTTCACCGCTAGGCATTCCTTCTCAACAATAGAGTACTTTTTCTCTCTGGGTATCAGCTATCGGCTTATGTACATGGTGGGGTGCTCCTCTCAATTGTGTACCTGGGAAAGGACGACCCCTAGTCCCGCGTCACATGCATCCGTGTGGTACAACATCGGCACCTGGAAATCGGGCGTTACGAGAATCGGATGGGAGCACAGCGCTTAATTCAGGCACCTGAAAGCCGCTTCGGTCTCGCCCGTCCATTTCACTGTTATAGGGAGGCAGTGCGGCCCGGCTTCTAGGGGAACACTACCGTGTTCCGATTGACGAGCTCCCTGAGCGCTTGTTTTTGTGCCGGGTCGAGATCCTCATTGCTTTGAAGCACCACTGGTACCGTTGGCATCCTGGGTCCCGACGATAACACGGCTAAGGCTGTCCTCTTGTGCCACTTCTTCAACAGGTTCACGTGGTACATCTGTTGGGGTTTCCGTCTCCACGGCTGCCGTTCGTGGTAATTGACGGGTCCCAGCTTCTCTATCATCTCGTATGGCCTGTGCCATGTTGCCAGGAACTTACTGTCGGCCATGGGGATGAAGACCAACACCTTGTCTCCCACCTGGAATTCTCAGGGCTAGGTTCCCAGAATGTAGACCTGGGCTTGAGTGCGTTGGGCCTTCTCCACATGTTCCCTTACCACTGGCCACATGGCTGTAATTCGCTCCCTCATCGTCTCTGAGTGCTCTACCACACTGCGTAAAGGGGTCTGTTGGGCTTCTCAATACCTCTTTGGCGAGGTTCATTTGGCCGCATGGCCTCCTCCCGTGGAGGAGTTAGAAAGGGGAAAAACCAGTGGAAGACTGGGGTACTTCTTGGATCAAGAACATTAGGTGGGGTAGTAGCTGGTCCCAGTTCTTCCCGTCCTGCTCAATGGCCTTCCACAGCATTTCTTTGAGCAATTTATTGAACCGCTCTGCGGGTGAAGACGGAGGTCTGGATCTGCTTGATCTGCAGAAGAGCACACAAATCTTTCATTAGGTGGGGCATAAACTCAGCTTGGGCTATCAGGATCTCATTTGGGATGCCCACCCGACTAAAGAGATGGAACAGCTCCCGGGTGATTCCCTTGGATACCACCGCCCATAGGAGAATGGCCTCGGAATACCGAGTGACATAATCTACTATTACCAGGATGTACCGGTGTCCTCGTAATGTTTTTACCAGTGGTCCCACTATTGACGACGTTATTGTCCTGTTGAAATATTATAGATCATTTAGGCTAAAATACAACCTGAGGATTGAATATATATATATATAATAATATATGCCATTTAGCAGACGCTTTTATCCAAAGCGACTTACAGTCATGTGTGCATACATTCTACGTATGGGTGGTCCCGGGGATCGAACCCACTACCCTGGCGTTACAAGCGCCATGCTCTACCAACTGAGCTACAGAAGACCGAAGAATATAAACATCGTTTGACATGTTTCAATGAACTTTACGGATACAATTTGGATTTTCTGGCTGAGTTTGAGCCTGTGGATTACTGAAGAAAACGTGCTAACAAAACTGAGGTTTTTGGATATAAAGAGACATTTATTGAGTAAATGAATGTCTTCTGATTGCCACCATATGAAGATCATGAAAGATAAGGGATTAATTTTCTCTATTTCTGAGTTTTGTAACGCTTCTGCTTGGCTGGTCACTGTTTATAATAATTTGTCAACTGGGCTATGTTCTGGGCTAGGTATGCATTCGTCTAAAAGCATTTTATAAATATGACACTGTGGTTGGTTCAATCGTTAAACTTATTACGCTAGTGTCCCACGTACCCTAGAGAGGTTAAGTTTGGCGTCTGTTCACCGTTGTGGTGCATTAAAAGTAAGCGCTACCCTGAACTCTCTGCTTCCTGTGTCTGACTTCTTCCCCACTACACTCAGCGTTACAGAATCCCGAACCTTAAATATGGACTCAGCAGGAGCAGCCTCCAACCCCCTCCCATCGATGGAGGAACGTGTCCTCCACCATACCACCGTCCTATATCGGATAGGATCGGTGATGGACCAGATGATGGAGAGAATGGACCGATGGGAGAGGAGTGGTCTCCTCTCTGCACCTTCGGTTCCTCCAGCGCTGGATCCACCTTCTCCTCCCTCCCCCTCCGGCTCTGTTCGTCTTGCGCTCCCGATGGATTATGATGGCGCGGCGGCGGGGTGTCTTCTTGCTCCAACTTGAACTGTACCTGGCGACTGTGAGGCCCACTCCCTCGGAAGCGGAGAGGGTGAGTGTCCTCGTCTTCTGCCTGACGGGTCGTGCTCTGGAGTGGGCAAACACTGTCTGGAATGGCCCAGACTCGGCGAAGGAGGAGTACCCAGAATTCACCCGCCACTTTCGTGCCGTGTTTGATCACCCTCCAGAGGGCTGAGCGGCGGGTTAGCGACTGTTCCACCTTAGGGAGTGCACTGGATTACGTGTTGGAGGTCCGAACCTTGGCTGCTGGGGCTGGGTGGAACGACAGGGCTCTGATAGACCGCTACCAGTGTAGTCTCCGAGAGGATGTCCGCAGGGAGCTAGCGTGTCGGGACACCTCTCTCTCCCTTGATGAACTCATAGACATATCTATCCAGCTGGACAATCTGCTGGCTGCCCACGGGCGTTTGGAGAGGGTCCTGTTCATTCCACCACCTAGCACTCCCGCTCCCATTCCTATGGAGTTAGGGGGGGCCGTGCCGAGGGGTACCAGAGGAGGAGGCTCCCCCTGCACCAGCAGTGGTCGGAGAGGACACACGGCCGATCGGTGCTGGGGGGGGCCTGTCTGGGAGTCGAGAGGGTAGGCGGAACACTTCTCGGTCACCCCAGGTGAGTCAACACCAAACTCACCCAGAACCCCCTGTTGTTCACATGTTTGTCTTGATTTCATTTCCCAGCATAAGGCGCTAGCCGATTCAGGCGCAGCTGGGAACATTATGGATTGCGGACCCGCCATCAAACTGGGTGTTCCGCTCGTGCCGATAGATTATCCCTTCCCCGTGCACTCCCTAGATAGCCGGCCATTAGGGTCAGGGTTGGTCAGGGAGGCCACGGTTCCACTGGACATGGTGATGCAGGGGAATCATAAGGAGCGGATTAGTCTCTTCATTATCGATTCGCCTGCGTTTCCAGTGGTGCTGGGGATTCCCTGGCTGGCTAGTGACAATCCTAAGATTTCGTGGAGACAGGGGGTTCTCCAGGGGTGGTCAGAGGAGTGTTCAGGTAGGTGTATCGGTGCCATGTCGGTGGAGAGTCCAGACCAGGGTTCCACTGTGCGCATTCCCCCTGAATATGCTTATTTTGCAATCGCTTTCAGTAAGAAGAGAGCGACTAAATTACCACCTCATCGACAGGGGGATTGTGCGATAAATCTCCAGGGTAACGCTGTGCTTCCCAAGAGTCATGTGTACTCGCTGTCCCAGGAGGAGACGTTGGCTATGGAGACATATGTCACGGAATCTCTGGGGCAGGGGTACATTCGGCCCTCCATCTCACCCGTATCCTCAAGTTTCTTTTTTGTGAAGAAAAGGGAGGGAGGTCTGCGTCCGTGCATTGATTATAGAGGTCTAAATGCCATCACAGTGGGGTTTAGTTACGCACTACCTCTCATCGCTATGGCGGTGGAATCATTTCACGGAGCACAGTTTTTCACAAAACTGGACCTCAGGAGCGCGTATGGGATGGAGACGAGTGGAAAACCGCGTTTAGTACCACATCGGGCCACTATGAGTACCTCATCATGCCATATGGGTGGAAGAGTGCTCCAGCCGTTTTACAATCTTTCGTAGATGAGATTCTTCGAGACCTGCACGGGCAGGGAGAGGTAGTGTACATCGACGACGTACTGATCCATTCTCCCACATGCGCCGTGCACGTGTCTCTGGTGCGGAAGGTACTTGGGGCGACTGCTGGAGCATGACCTGTAAGTCAAGGCTGAGAAATGTGTGTTCTCCAAACAAGCCGTTTCCTTCCTGGTTTATTGCATTTCCACCTCTGGTGTGGTGATGGAGTGTGACCGCGTTACAGCCGTGCGAAATTGGCACGGTAAACAAGGTACAGCGTTTTTTAGAGTTTGCCCAATACTACCGAGGGTTTTGGTCAGGTGGCTGCTCCCATTTCCTCGGCAGCGGAGCGAAACTATGACGTGGGGGACCGGGAGTTGTTAGTCAAGGATCTGATGGAGTGGAGACATTGGTTTGAGGGGGCTAAGCACCCTTCCCTCATCTGGACTGACCATCGTAATCTCAAGTATATCCGGGCAGCGAGGAGACTGAATCCGCCTCAGGCTTGATGGGTCATGTTCTTTACCCGGTTCCGTTTCACCATCTCATACCGGCCAGGCTCCCAAAACACAAAGGCTGACACGCTGTCCCGCCTATATGATACTGAGGAGCCGACCCCCATCCTTCCACCTTCATGTCTCATGGCACCGGTGGTATAGGAGGTGGACGCGGAGATGGAGAGGGCATCATGGTTGGAGCCTGCACCGCCTCAGTGTCCAGCAGGGGCTCAGTACGTGCTGCGGGGTGTCCGTGATAGGTAAATTTACTGGGCCCATACTCTACCCTCCTCGGGTCATCCTGGCATCGAGAGGACAGTGCGGAGTCTTAGGGGGAGGTACTGGTGGCCCACGTTGGCGAAGGACGTGAGGTTTTATGTCTCATCCTGCTCGGTGTGCGCTCTCGGTGTGCGCTCTGGCTTCCTGACACCTGCTTAGAGGGAAGTTACAGCCCCTCCCCGTTCCGCAACAGCCGGGTCGGTTTTCTAAGTCCTGCCGTCTCATCCCGTTGCCCGGTCTCCCTACGGCCCTGCAGACTGCGGAGGCTCTGTTTACCCACGTCTTCTGGCACTACGGGGTGCCTGAGGACATCGTTTCTGATCGGGGTCCCCAGTTCACGTCCAGAGTTTGGAGGGCGTTTATGGAGAGGCTCGGGGTCTCGATCATTCTGACCTCGGGTTTCCACCTCGAGAGTAATGGGCAGGTGGAGCGAGTAAACCAGGATGTGGGTAGGTTTCTGCGGTCGTATTGCCGGGACCGGCCTGGTGAGTGGGCGAGGTATGTTCCATGCTCGCTCAGAACTCCCTTCGCCACTCCTCGACAAACATGTCTCCTTTCCAGTGTGTGTTAGGCTACCAGCCAGTCCTGGCCCCATAGCATTAGAGCCAGACCGAAGCCAGACCGAAGCTCCTGCGGTGGAGGAATGGGTGCAGCACTCAAGGGACATCTGGGGGACGACAGAGGAAGAGCGCTGACCAGCACCGCAGTGAGGTCCCCGTGTTCGCACCGGGGGACAGGGTCTGTCTCTCGACCCGAAACCTGCCCCTCCGCCTGCCCTGCCGGAAGCTGGGGCCGCAGTGTGTGGGGCCATTTAAAGTCCTGAGGAGGATAAACGAGGTGTGTTATAGGTTACAACTTCCTACATATTATCGTATTAACCCCTCGTTTCATGTGTCTCTCCTCAGGCCGGTGGTGGCGCCTGAGGTCCGTCCGCCCCCTCTGGACATTGAGGGGTCCCCGGCGTACACAGTACGTGCCATTCTGGACTCGAGACGCCGGGCGAGGGGCCTACAGTACCTCGTGGACTGGGAGTGGTACGGTCCGGAGGAGAGGTGCTGGGTACCGGTGGGGGACATTTTGAACCCTTCACTTCTGAGGGACTTCCACCGCCTCGACCCGGATCGCCCGACACCTCGCCCCCCGGGTCGCCCTCGAGGCCGGTGGCGGCGCGGGAGCTGTGCGTCAAGGGGGGGGGTACTGTCGTGACTCCAGCCGAAGTTGGCTCCGCTCGGCGATCACCGGCCTACTAGCCGCCACCGATCCCTTTTTACTTTTCTGTTAGTTTAGTCTTATTAGTTGCACCTGTCCGTATTTGTGTTTTCTTGATTTTCTAGCCTATTTAAGCTTGTTAGGCCCGCTCTAGTTTGTGCGGGATTATTTTGTGTTCACGTTTAGTGTTCGCTTTGGTTTTGGGTTTTGGGTTGGTCAGTGTTTTCCGCCCTGTGTTTGAGAATGACCGTTTGTGCTGGAATAAAGTGCCTATTTTCTCGAACCCTCTGCTCTCTGCACCTGACTCCTACCTTCCACGACACAACAAAATAGGAAAAATGCCTAGGGAGGTGAATACTTTCGCAAGCCACTCTATGACTGGGCAATAATCAAGATAAAATCAGATTAGACACTGCATTACTTGCTTTGTGGAGTGTGGTGTCAAAAATACCTCTGTCCATCTTCACAACCATTGAATCAATATGTTTACAATCCAAGGTAACACCAAGTAATTTCATCTCCTCAACTTGCTCAGCACACAGCCACATTATTCATTACCAAATTCAGCTGAGGACTAGAATTTAGGGAATGATACGTGCCAAATGCAATGCTCTTAGTTTTAGAGATGTTCAGGACTAGATTATTACTAGCCACCCATTCTAAAACTGTCTGTTTAGGGTTGCGGTGATTTCACTAGCTGTGCTGTTGCTGACTTGTGTAGGGTTTAATCATCAGCATACATAGACACACAGGCTTTGTTTAATGCCAGTGGCAGGTCATTGATAAAAAATACTTCCCACATAGTACATTACTTTTGACCAGAGCCCTGTAGGTCGTAGGGCACTATATAGGGAATTGGGTGACACTTGGGAAGCATCCATGACAAAAAAACATGCAATTAAATGGCTAAACGTTGAGTGGAGGGGAAAGAAAATGTTACGGCCAGTTGACCTTTTTGAAGTGTGAGACAGCAAAGATACAGCTGAAAGGAGGCCTAGGATAGTGGCACCCAAACACAGAGACAAGCACACTACACACCATATAAACACTCCCTCGCAAACACTACATTGACACTCCCACACACATTCACATACACTACATACGCGCACACACACAAACACACATTACGCACGCACACACTTTTACACTCACTGATGTGCTCTCGACTGGCCTCTGCGTCGTGGATGTTTGGTGATGATCCGTCTGCTATCCCCAGCCTGCTAGCTCCCTCCCTCCTGCTAGCTCGACTACCGAAAGGTTCCCTGTTTAATCTATTGCTGCTCATTGGACCCTATGATATGTCGGCTACACAGCCGATGCCTGCTGGAGCCCCTAGTCCTTCTCAACATGCCTCAGATAGCTCCTTTGTCCCACCCCTCACACATGCGGAGACCACACCCAGCTTAACTGGCGCCTCCAGAGATGCAACCTCTCTCATCAATGCCTAGGTTCACCCCCACTGTACTCGCACCCTACCATACCCTTGTCTGTATACTATGCCCTGAATCTATCTTCTGCTCCTTTTATTCTCTGTTCCCAACGCACAAGACGACCAGTTCTTATAGCCTTTAGCCGTACCCTCATCCTGCTCCTCCTCTGTTCCTCTGGTGATGTAGAGGTTAACCCAGGCCCTGTGTGTCCCCAGGCACTCTCATTTGACTTCTGTAACCGTAAAAGACATGGGTTCATAAATTGTAACATCAGAAGCCTCCTCCCTAAGTTTTCTTAATTCACTGCTTTAGCACACTCCGCCAACTCTGATGTGCTAGCCGTGTCTGAATCCTGGCTTAGGAAGGCCACCAAAAACTCTGATATTGCCATCCCCAATTACAACATTTTCCGCCAAGGCAGAACTGCAAAAGGGGGCAAAATTGTAATCTACTGTACAGATAGCCTGAAGAGTTCGGTCATACTATCCAGATCTATGCCCAAACAGTTTGAGCTTCTATTTTTGAAGATCCATCTCTCCAGAAATAAATCCCTCACTGTTGCTGCTTGTTATAGAACCCCCTCAGTTCCCAGCTGTGCCCTGGACACCATATGTGAATTGATTGCCCCCCATCTATTGTTAGAGTTTGTGCTGCTAGGTGACCTAAATTGGGATATGCATAACACCCCGGCCGTCCTACAATCTAAGCTAGATGCCCTTAATCTCACCTAAATGATCAAGGAACCTACCAGGTACAACGCCAAATCCGTAAACATGGGCACCCTCATAGATATCATCCTAAATATACCTCTCCTGTTTTCAAACAGAATCTCAGCGATCATTGCCTGCGTCCGTAATGTGTCAAAGGACCACACCGCATCACTGTCATATGCTCTCTAAAACACTTCTGCAAGTAGGCCTTTCTAATCAACCTGGCCCAGGTATCCAGGGAGGATATTGACCTCATCCCGTCAGTAGAGGATGCCTGGTTGTTCTTTAAAAGTGCTTTCCTTACCATCTTAAATAAGCATGCCTCTTTCAAAAAATGTAGAACTAAGAACAGATCCAGACCTGAATGCCCTTGACCAGCACAAAAACACCCTGTGGCGTACTGCACTAGCTTCGAATAGTCCCCGCGATATGCAACTTTTCAGGGAAGTCAGGAAACAATACGCAAAGGCTAGCTTTTTCAAACAGAAATTTGCATCCCGCAGCACTAATTCCAAAAGGTTTTGGGATGCAGTAAAGTCCATGGAGAATAAGAGCACCTCCTCCCAGCTGCCCACTGCACTGAGACTAGGAAACACTGTCACCACTGATAAATCCACAATAATTGAGAATTTCAATAAGCATTTCTCTACGGCTGGCCATGCTTTCCACCTGGCTACCCCTACCCCGGTCAACAGCCCTGCACCCCCCACAGCAACTTTCCCAAGCCTCCCCCATTTCTCCTTCAACTATATACAGATAACTGATGTTCTAAAAGAGTTGCAAAGTCTGGACCCCTACAAATCAGCTGGGATAGACAATCTGGACCCTCTCTTCCTAAAATGATCTGCCGAAATTGTTGCAACTCCTATTACTAGCCTGTTCAACCGCTCTTTCGTATCGTCTGAGATCCCCAAAGATTGGAAAGCTGCCACAGTCATCCCCTCTTCAAAGGGGGAGACAGTCTAGACCCAATATGTTCAAGACCTATATCCATCCTGCCCCGCCTTTCTAAAGTCAAGTGAACAAACAGTTCACTGACCATTTTGAATCCCACCGTACCGTTTCCGAGCTGGTCATGGGTGCACTTCAGCCACGCTCAAGGTCCAAAACTATATCATAACCGCCACCGATAAAGACAGCACTGTGCAGTCGTCTTCATCGATCTGGCCAAGGCATTCGACTCTGTCAATCACCTCATTGTGATCAGCAGACTCAACAGCCTTGGTTTCTCTAATGACTGCCTCACCTGATTCACCAACTACTTCTCAGTGTGTCAAATCAGAGGGCCTGTTGTCCTGACCTCTGGCATTCTCGACCCAATTATTTTCTCTGTATATATCAATGATGTTGCTCTTGCTGTGGGTGATTCTTTGATCCACCTCTACACAGATTTTTCCTACACATCTGGCCCTTTTTTGGACACTGTGTTAACAAACCTCCAAACGAGCTCAACACCATACAACACTCCTTCCGTGGCCTCCAATTGCTCTTAAATGCTAGTAAAAAGGAATACATGCTCTTCAACCGATCGCTGCCCGCACCTGCCCACCCGGCTAGCATCACTACTCTGGACGGTTCCGACTTAGAATATGTGGACAACTATAAATGCCTAGACTGTAAACTCTCCTTCCAGACTCACATTAAGCATCTCCAATCCAAAGTTAAATCTAGAATTGGCTTCCTATTTCGCAACAAAGCCTACTTCACTCATGCTGCCAAACATACCCTCGTAAAACTGACTATCCTTCGGCGATGTCATTTACATAATAGCCTCTGTTAATGTGTTTTCAATAATTGAATCCACTTAGTCTATTTTATGAGAATTTGTAAGATTCTTATTTGCATAAAATATACAGAGACCAGTCTTATCAAAATTAGATCGTATTTATTCTCGGAGCGCGCTGCCATGTAACCACGAACAACAGTTTATATACAAAATATGACGTCATAGGTTATAAAATGTCCTTTCTCCCAACAGTTCAAAAGTTTATTCTCACCCCTTCTCTCTCTCACTACAGACACAGTTAAATCGAGATTAAACTTCTGAAGTCTTCACCTTCATCCCCATCACTATTTAGAAGACAGTTTCAGATAATGGAAAACCCAGGAAAACACTCTGCCTTATCTAAACATCCCAGAGCTAAGTTGAGTCGGTTCAACCATAGGTTGTCTTAGTCTTCTCCAATCTGGCTGGAATGGTATTAATTTTATTTTATTACCCCCTGTTTCATGCTCCACAATCCCTTAGGAATTTATATAATTAAATCAGATATAATAAAACAGAGTATACGTTTCATTAGTTATAGTTCTGTTTAAAATGTAGATATTGTTTAGTCATTATTTTAAAAAATCCTAACACCTCCAACACAGTGCCATCCGTTTTGTTCTTGAAGCCCCATACACTACCCACCACTGCGATCTTTATGCTCTTTTTGGCTGGTCCTCGCTACATAGTTGTCGCCAAATCTACTGGCTCCAGGTCATCTATAAATAATCTTTGCTAGGTAAAGCTCTGCCTTATCTCAGCTCACTGGTCACCATAGCAACACCCACCTGTAGCATGTCCTCCAGCAGGTATATTTCACTGGTCATCCCCAAAGCCAACACCTCATTTGGCCGCCTTTCCTTACAGTTCTCACTTGCCAATAACTGGAACGAATTGCAAAAATCACTGAAGTTGGAGACTTGTATCTCCCTCAATAATGTTAAGTGTCAGCTGCCGTTGCAGCTGTACACAGTCAAGCCCTAACCAAGCTATATATTGCCCTCATACTTATCTCAGATTGGCAGCATTGCCACTCTGTCCAGCAGGTTACTCATCCTACAGTAATAACAGTGTAGAATACAACTGCCTTTCTTGCCCATTCATTTAGTCTTTTGCTTCATGGGAACCAACCTCCTAGTGAACCCCACACGACCCATTGTTTTGGTAGGAGAACACTAGCAATCACAGTGCATCACTTCTGGAGATATGTAGGGGGTTAAGTGCCTTGCTCATGGGCACAATGACAGCGGCTGGAAGCTATGATTTGTACAGCCTTCTAAACGTGTATGGCAGGACAAATCAATTCTCAAACGCTTGCTTGTGACCTCACAACTCATTTGATGAGCATCGAGCCACTCGAATTGAGATTACCATAAACCTATGTTTACATTAACTCCCCCACAATGACAGCCACTCGTCACATTTTTACATTGTGTTTCTGGATGCAAAACCCCCTGGGAAAGCACTAATGGCAATATCTGCTGATTAATGGACATATTTAGTGGTGGTTTGTGTTGTATCGAAGCAAAGGGAGAAGGTAGTGTGGGGAGGGCAGAGTGGTGGGATGACACTGCACCCTGAGGCTCCCTCTCAAATGTCACTCCCTAATTAGGGCCCCCAAACAATGTGGACTGAGGAGCAGCGTCTAATTACGACAGCTGTTCCAAATGACCTGCTATGTTGCACGTCGCTCTCCTCCATTTTGTTTGCCACCGGCTCCCTTGTCGTTCTCTTGTCTTCTGTTTGTGCCTTGTCATACCAAGCATCCGCCCCCTGACTGGGAAATTGAATGCCCAAACAATTACGATTAGGCAGAGATTTGCGTAAAGGACAACAACTTCTTGAAAACAGTTTGTCCTACTTTTATTTAAAGGAGTCTGTGCACTGCTGATAGAATGACAAGGAGTATAATTGACGATTATAGGCGGCAAGGTTGAGGCGTCTGTGTTTTGGATAGGGATTATTACAAAGCTTTAGGCAAAATAACTACATCTTGCTGTACAATGTGGGAGCATGACATTGACATAAGTTCACATTCATGATGATGTTGACCTAATGTATGTTTTATAGGTTGAGGCATTTTATAAACATAGAATCTTGCATAATAAAGGCAAATTGTTGCAGTATGCAGTATGCAGTATGCCAACCAACAGGTTAGGACTTCACAGTTCCAAAACAGGAAAAAAACTGTACATTGAAAAGGTGTCCTAGCGTGCAAAAGTGGTTGCAATGACGTAATTCTGATGTTTTTTATGATGTCATGGTCAAGTTGTATACTGGTTGCATAAGGACATCTTGTTAATGTATTTTTATCAACCAGATAAAGAGGTCTTCATTTGGTTTTAACCTTGTTAACTGAAGAGACCAGAATATGACATCTTTCCTAAATTACGTCTTCTCATGAAAAATACTTCTTTACCTGGTTGTGACAGAGACCAATTCAAATGAAATGAAATTCTATTTGTCATTTCTTCGCAAATAATAAGTGGACTTAGTGAAATGCTTCCTTACAGGCCCTTCCCAACAATGCAAACAGACAAATATAAAGGAATAAATACACAATGATTAACAATAACTTGGCTATATACACAGTACCAGCATCGAGCAGGTGTACAGGGGTACGAGGTCATTGAGGTAGATACACTGCCTTCATAAAGTATTCACACAGCTTGACTTTTTCACATTTTCTTGTGTTACAGACTGAATTTAAAATGTATTAAATTGAGATTTTGTGTCACTTGCCTACACACGATACCACATTATGTCAAGGCTTGTGTGCGTCCTAGAGCAAAACAACCGACATGTCTGTCCGCGAGTCTCATCTTTCCATTGTAGGCCAAACCGTTTGGACGCTATAGACGTTTTCGTGAGAAGACCCATTAAATGGGACGTCTCATGGTCTGACAAACACCGCAGCAGGGCGACATGGGCGGATGCGGTGTACAGAGTCCATGCAAAAACAAATGATATTGCTAGCTTAAACTGACGGATTTTGATTGGGGTTTTCTGTCAATTAGCATAATACATCGACTCTAGGGCTTTAACAAGTCACATAATAAATGACGTGGACTCACTCTGTGAGCAATAATAGTGTATAACATGATTTTGGAACGACTAATTCCTCTCTATACTCCACACATACTGGACAATTATCTGTAAGATCCTTCAGTAGAGCAGTGAATTTCAAACACAGGTCCAACCACAAAGGCCAGGGAGGTTTTCCAGTGTGTCGCAAAGAAGGGCAGCTATTGGTAGATGGTTGAAAAAATGTAAATCTGACATCGAATATCACTTTGGATAATGTATGAATATAATGTATGAATATAATGTATGAATACAGGTGTCCTTCCTAACTCAGTTGCCGGATAGGAACTAAACCACTCAGGACATTCATCATGTGGACAATTAAAAACGTTCCCGATTTTAATGGGTGTGATAGGAGAAAACTAAGGGTGGATCAACAACATTGTAGTTACTTCACAAAACTAACCTAAATGACAGAGTGAAAAAAAGGAAGCTTGCACAAAATAGAAATATTCCAAAACATAGAGGCACTAAAGTAAAATTGCGTTTTTTTAAATAAAAATAAATGGAATAGAGCTAAGCACAGGCAAAATCCTTTCAGTCTCCTTTCCACCAGACACTGGGAGACAAATTCACTGTTCACTGGAGTTACTTACCAAGACTACATTTAATGTTCCTGGGTGGCCTAGTTACAGTCTTGACTTGAAAATGGCTGTCTATAAAGGATCAACCTTACTGCTAGTTTTGAAACCATCGATCACCACATTCATTTGGAGAGATTGGAAACCCTTAGTTGTTGTCATGACTCCTGGCTGAGGATTAAGTCAAGTCTATTCACCTCAGATCAGCTTGGTAAATAGACCATCTTACCCACAGAACAGGGGAAGGGGGGGGTTTGAATCCTTAACACTCGGTCGTAAATTAGGCAAGAGGGGAATCTCTCCATTTGCTACAGAAGGTTTTGCCACCCAAAAACTAACATCCAAAGGGAAAACTGGGACAATACATTTCAACATCCAAATGTTGGGAATGATGAGAGATGGAATATGGGAAATTAATGTGTATTTTGTGTTGTCAGTAACTTGAAGAGCTTTCACACTGTGTTTATCAGGTTTAGATCCTTTACGTTGGGAAGAGAATATTTTTTGTTAACCTGTAGTGACGCCCAGCCCGTGAACAGGACCGTTATCATCATCTGACACTAATTAGCATAACGCAACAGACATACATTTTCCTAGAAAATCTTCCTATTCATGAAAATCACAAGTGAAATACATTGGAACATAGCTTAGCCTTTTGTTAATCACTCTGTCATCTCAGATGTTCAAAATATGCTTTACAGCCAACGCTAGACAAGCATTTGTGTAAGTTTATCATAGCCTAGCATAGCATTATGCCTTGTTAGCAGTAGGCAAACTTGTCACGGAAATCAGAAAAGCAATCAAATTAAATCGTTTACCTTTGATGAACTTCAGATGTTTTCACTCATGAGACTCCCAGGTAGACAGCCAAAGTTCATTTTTTCCCAAAATATTATTTTTGTAGGCAAAATAGCTCCGTTTGTTCTTCACGTTTGGCTGAGAAATTGCCCGGAAATTGCGGTCACCACAAAGACGAAAAATATTCCAAATTCGCTCCATAATATCGACAGAAACATGGCAGACGTTGTTTAGAATCCATCCTCAAGGTGTTTTTCTAATATCTGTTCGATAATGTATCAGTCGGGACAATTCATTTTTCACTCTGACCGATTGGAGTAATGGCTGCCTCTGTATTTTACGCAAGAATCTCTCTCAGAGCCACCATGTGACCACTTACGCAATGTGGCTGCCTCTGGCTATTCCTCAACAGAAATACGTAAAACTACACCTTGATGAATACGTAGAAAGCGTAAGCTCGTTGATGGTACATTCACAGCTGAATAGGGAGTCATTGGAACGCAGCGCTTTCAAAACCTGGGGCATTTCCGGATTGGATTTTTCTCAGGCTTTTGCCTGCAACATCAGTTCTGTTATACTCACAGACAATATCTTTACAGTTTTGGAAAAAACGTTAGAAAACACTATCAAAAGCTGTCAATTATATGCATATTCTAGCATCTTTTCCTGACAAAATATCCTGTTTAAAACGGGAACGTTTTTTTTCCAAAAATGAAAATACTGCCCCCTAACACCAAGAGGTTAAGATAGGAAACTAAAATCAAATTTCTAACAAGATCATAGTAATGATGATACTTTGCCTCATAAATAGCCACGCCCCAGGGACCTCAGAGAGTGTGTGCGCATGACGAAAACGCCCCTTTTTACCCGAGGGTATAAAAGATTGAGTTAAGAATTAACATACCAGACTACTAGGACCACCAGCTGCAGCTAGGTTGAAGAAGACAAAGGAACCCCTAACAATCAATGTTACGGCTGAGTAGGTATTTTAAGTAACTTATCTAAGAAAGTTAATTTAAGCAGGACCATCTGGTCATTCTCTTCAAACCATCGTCGACTACACTGCTCTCATCACAACTCTAGGGACCATCGACACGGCTGATTAGCTGTCCTCAGAAGACCACTCTTCCAGAACGAGTGAAAGTAAACACAGACAACTAAGGAGAAAGACATTGTGACCTCTTGGGGACAATCAGAGACTTACACTTACCAATCCGAAGGAGAAGGTCCAATTGAACCTTCAACATGTAAATACATGCATTACTTCTTACCCAAAATGGCTGCAGTTCGGGGCAAGGGTTACTGTGAGGGTAGTTCCCAAATTTATCCAAGTGTTGCTTCTCTTGAACTCTCCATCTTGTGTAACACGTGTCATTGAGTTAGTCCGCTAGGGACCTGTTTTCATCGTATTAAGTTTCTAATCAATAACCTATACTGTGTGTTTGTGTATCCTGTGTTATCTTTTAGTTTGTTAGTAAATAAATATTCAAATCAATTTGTCTGGTATGGAATGATATGTAAGACTCGTGTTTGTGCAGGTTCAAGAAGTCTGCAATGTTCAGAATGAGACAGACTTAAGGCTTGGGCTGATTTCAAGGTTTTACTGCTAACCCACAAAGTATTACATGGGTTTGGTCCTACCGTACATACCTACACGTACGCTACGGTCACAAGTCACAGGACTCCTTATTGTTCCTAGAATTTTGAAGCAAACAGCTGGAGGCAGGGATTTCTCCTATAGAGCTACGTTTTTTTATGGAATGGTCTGCCTACCCATGTGAGAGACCCAGACTTGGTCTCAACCTTTAAGTCTTTATTGAAGACTCATCTCGTCAGTGGGTCCTGTGTAGTCTGGCGCAGAGGTTTGAAGGTGAACGAAAAGGCACTGGAGCGACAAACCACCCTTGCTGACCCTATTACGGGGAGTCACTGGCTTATTTGACCCTACTGGTCATCTATGAATGTTTGAACATCTTGGCCATGTTCTGTTATAATCTCCACTCGGCACAGTCAGAAGAAGACTGGCCACCCCTCAGAGCCTGGTTCTTCTCTAGGTTTTTCCTAGGTTCCTGCCTTTCTAGGGAGTTTTTCCTAGCCACCGTGCTTCTACATCTGCATTGCTTTCTGTTCGGGGTTTTAGGCTGGGTTTCTGTATAGCACTTTGTGACATTGGCTAATGTAAAAAGGGCTTTAGAAATACATTTGAATGATTGATTGATCAACAACCAACTTGACACAACTTGAAGAATTTAAAAAACAATAATGTGCAAATATTGTATAATCCAGCTGTGCAAAGCTCTTAGAGACTTACCCACAAAGACTCAGAGCTGTAATCGCTGCCAAATTAGATGTTTTTATAAATTCTCTAAAAATTACATGTGTAGATGAGTGACAAAATAGATCTATTTAATCCGTTTTGTTTTCTGGCTGTAACACACCAAAATGTGAAATAAGTTAATGGGTATGAATACTCTCTGAAACTGTATGTACATATGTGACAACATTTTAAATTGGATAAAAAGTACAGACTGAGAGCTAAAGACAAAATGGTCTATCAGACGCTGCAGAAGAGTTGATAAATGTGTAACCCCACTCTGGGATGCTGGCCTTCTAGGCAGAGTTTCTCTGTCCAGTGTCTGTGTTATTTTGCCCATCTTTTATTTTTAATGGCCAGTCTGAGATATGGCTTTTTCTTTGCAACTCTGCCTAGAAGGCCGTCATCCCGGAGTCATCTCTTCACTGTTGATGCTGAGACTGGTGTTTTGCAGGTACTATTTAATGAAGCTGCCAGTTGAGGACTTGGGAGGAGTCTGTTTCTCAAACCAGACACTCTATAATGTACTTGTCCTCTTGCTCAGTTGTACACCAGGGCCTCCCACTCCTCTTTCTCTTCTGGTTAGGAAGGGAATAGTACACAGCGTTGTAAGAGATCTTCAGTTTTTTGACAATTTCTCACATGGAATAGCCTGACGAGTTTCAGAAGAAAGTAATTTGTTTCTGGTCATTTTGAGCCTGTAATCAAACCCACAAATGCTGATGCTCCTGATACTCAACTAGTCTAAAGAAGGCCAGATGTATTGCTTAATTAATCAGGGAAACAGTTTTCAGCTGTGCTAACAAATGCAAAAGGATTTTCTGATGATCAATTAGTCTTAGCTAACATAAGAGTGATGGTTGCTGATAATGGGCCTCTGTATGCCTATGTAGATGTTCCATAAACAAATCTGCTTTTTCCAGCTACAGTCGTTATTTACAACGTTAACAATGTGTACACTGTATTTATGAACAATTTGATGTTATTTTAATGGACAAAACATTTGCTTTCCTTTTAAAAAACAATGACACCAAACTTTTGAACGGTAGTTCAGGTAGGGCTAAAGTGACTAGGCAACAGAATATATGATAAAGAGTAGCAGCAGTATATGGGATGTGTCAATGCAGATAGTCCGGATAGCTCTTTGGTTCACTATTTAGTAGTCTTATGACTTGGGGGTAGAAACTGTTCAGGGTCCTGTTGGTTTTAGACTTGGTGCATCAGTACCACTTGCCGTGCAGTGACTTGCGTGGCTCGAGTCTGACAATTTCTAGAGCCTTCCTCTGACACTTTCTGGGTATAGAGGTCCTGGATAGCAGCAACTCGGTCATGGTGGCCCCTCAGGCATTGCGTACTTAGTCCCTTCCTAAACTCCCTTTTCACCCACGACTGTGTGCATGACTCCAACACCATCATTAAGTTAGCTGACTACACAACGGTGGTAGGCCTGATCACCGACAATGATGACACTGCCTATAAAAAGGAGGTAATTGTGATGTATCTTTTATTATCCTCTTTGCATCTTATACGTACATACATTTTACATACATGATACTTTTATAGCAATCACATAACAATAATACATTACCGAACATAAGCTTTTTTAATCCCACCTGTCACCATAGACCACCCTCTTTTGGTGATGTTTTACAACCTTTCTAATCATATCCACAGGTTGCGAACTAAAGAAGGAAACCTTTCCTACGAGTATTATTACATTATTTATTGACTATGGCGTTCCAAATCGCCCTACAAGGTTACTTTGCAAGGTTCATTTTAAGTGAATGGTGTGATTTTTTAACCATTCCCGACGAGCTACATAGGGGGCCAATACCAGAATAAATGATTGAGTGATTGTCTCTTCACAGCAAAATCTACAGAGCTGAGATTGTTGTAAGCCCCATACAGTGCTTTTGGATTAAGACCCCTTGACTTTCCACATTTTGTTATGTATTCTAAAATATATATATATATATTTTTCAATCTACACGCAAAAAAACAGTTTTTTAGACATTTTTGCAAATTGATAACAGGAAAAACATCCCCACAACATGATGCTGCCAGGTTTCCTCCAGATGTGCCACTTGGCATTCAGGCCAAAGAGTTCAATCTTGGTTTCATCAGACCAGAGAATCTTGTTTCTCATGGTCTGAGGTGCCTTTTGTCCAACTCCACGCAGGCTGTCATGTGCCTTTTACTGAGGAGTGGCTTCCCTCTGGCGAAGTGCTGCAGAGATAGTTGTCCTTCTGGATAGTTCTCCCATCTCCACAGAGGAACTCTGCAGCCCTGTCAGAGTGAACATGGGGTTCTTGGTCACCTGACCAAGGCCTTTCTACCCCGATTGCTCAGTTTGGCCGGGCGGCCACCTCTAGTAAGAGTCTTGGTGGTTCTAAACTTCTTCCATTGAAGAATGATTGAGGCCACTGTGTTCTTTGGGACCTTTAATGCTACAGAATTATTTTGGTACCCTTCCCCAGATCTGTGCCTCGATAGAGCTCTACGGACAATTCCTTCAACCTCATGGCTTGGTTTTTGCTCTGACATGCATTCCAAATCAATTGAATTTACCACACAGGTGGACTCCAATCAAGTTGTAGAAACATCTCAAGGATGATTAATGGAAATGGGATGCACCTGAGCTCAATGTTGAGTCTCATAGCAAAGGGACTGAATAGTTATGCATTTGCAAAACACCTGGTTTTGTTTTGTCATTATGAGGTATTGTGTGTAGATTTACGAGGGAAAATGTATTGAATAGATTTTAGAACAAGGCTGTAACGTAACAAAATGTGGAAAAAGGGAAGGGGTCTGAATACTTTCCGAAAGCATTCTGCATTCTGTTGGTGGCAAGAATTTGCTATGATAATTTAAATAGAAAAAATTTGAGGTTCTGAATCAAGTTGTGTTTTTTGTATCAGTTCATAAACCATGTGCCATGGAATCGGTTCCTCGAAAATCTCTTCCCTTTTTATTTTGCAACCTATATGGCGCAGCTGTCAACTTTTTGGTCCTCCAATGAAACTGGTACATTTTTTATACTTAAGCCAAATCTTTAATATATGGCAGACAAAAAAGTGACCTACCTTCTCCCTCTTTCACTTGCCTTGTGGTAATAATGCAATCATTTGGTTCCAAGTTTCGATTGACATTGCCATATATTTTTCGATATTTTTCACTATGTGAAATAACTCCACCATTTCTAAAATTTTTACCATCGTTTTTTATTCATCAGTATATTTGTTCTATCTTCTATGGAGGATAAAACTGAAATTGTAACCAGCTTTGTATTGCTTGTTTAATTAAGAGTGATACATGAAACAAAATGTTATTTTCAATTAGTCATAAATTAGAAGTTGTAATCTGTGTTAAGGCAAAAAGTCACATTTTGAATGAAGGATGAGCCTTTCTTAATAATCTACTAGAGAACCATTTCGGATTTAAGTATTCAGTGGGGCAAAATAGTATTTAGTCAGCCACCAATTGTACAAGTTCTCCCACTTGAAAAGATGAGGCCTGTAATTTTCATCATAGGTACACTTCAACTATGACAGACAAAATGAGGGCAAAAAATCCAGAAAATCACACTGTAGGATTTTTAATGAATTAATTTGCAAATTACGGTGGAAAATCAGTATATGGTCACCTACAAACAAGCAAGGTGTCTGGCTCTCACAGACCTGTAACTTCTTCTTTAAGAGGCTCCTCTGTCCTCCACTTGTTACCTGTAATAATGGCACCCGTTTGAACTTGTTATCAGTATAAAAGACACCTGTCCATAACCTCAAACAGTCACACTCCAAACTCTACTATGGCCAAGACCAAAGAGCTGTCAAAGGACACCAGAAACAAAATTGTAGACCTGCACCAGGCTGGGAAGACTGAATCTGCAATAGGTAAGCAGCTTGGTTTGAAGAAATCAAACTGTGGGAGCAATTATTAGGAAATGGAAGACATACAAGACATACAAAAATCCCAGAACCACACGGGGGGGACCTAGTGAATGACCTGCAGAGAGCTGGGACCAAAGTAACAAAGCCTACCATCAGTAACACACAACGCCGCCAGGAACTCAAATCCTGCAGTGCCAGACGTGTCCCCCTGCTTAAGCCAGTACATGTCCAGGCCCATCTGAAGTTTGCTAGAGAGCATTTGGATGATCCAGAAGAAGATTGGGAGAATGGCATATGGTCAGATGAAACCAAAATATAACTTTTTGGTAAAAACTCAAATCGTCGTGTTTGGAGGACAAAGAATGCTGAGTTGCATCCAAAGAACACCATACCTACTGTGAAGCATGGGGGTGGAAACATCATGCTTTGGGGCTGTTTTTCTGCAAAGGGACCAGGACGACTGATCCGTGTAAAGGAAAGAATGAATGGGGCCATGTATCGTGAGATTTTGAGTGAAAACCTCCTTCCATCAGCAAGGGCATTGAAGATGAAACGTGGCTGGGTCTTTCAGCATGACAATGATCCCAAACACACCGCCCGGGCAACGAAGGAGTGCCTTCGTAAGAAGCATTTCAGGTCCTGGAGTTGCCTAGACAGTCTCCAGATCTCAACCCCATAGAAAATCTTTGGAGGGAGTTGAAAGTCTGTGTTGCCCAGTAACAGCCCCAAAACATCACTGCTCTAGAGAGATTGGGCCAAAATACCAGCAACAGTGTGTGAAAACCTTGTGAAGACTTACAGAAAATGCACAATTGGTGGCTGCTTTTTTGAGCAGGGGGACCTTGCGGGCACTGCAGGATTTCAGTCCTTCACGGCGTAGTGTGTTACCAATTGTTTTCTTGGTGACTATGGTCCCAGCTGCCTTGTGATCATTGACAAGATCCTCCCGTGTAGTTCTGTGCTGATTCCTCACTGTTCTCATTATCATTACAACTCCACGAGGTGAGATCTTGCATGGAGCTCCAGGCCGAGGGAGATTGACAGTTGTGTTTCTTCCATTTGCGAATAATCGCACCAACTGTTGTCACCTTCTCACCAAGCTGCTTGGCGATGGTCTTGTAACCCATTTCAGCCTTGTGTAGGTCTACAATCTATTCCCTAACATCCTTGGAGAGCTCTTTGGTCTTGGCCATGGTGGAGAGTTTGGAATCTGATTGATTGATTGCTTCTGTGGACAGGTGTCTTTTATACATGTAACAAACTGAGATTAGGAGCACTCCCTTTAAGAGTGTGCTCCTAATCTCAGCTCGTTACCTGTATAAAAGACACATGGGAGCCAGAAATCTTTCTGATTGAGAGGGGGTCAAATACTTATTTCCCTCATTAAAATGCAAATCAAACTGCTGACAATCCAGAGCGAGTAAACCTGTAACACCAACCCTCGCTCCACCCACACACATTTTGTTTTTATACCAGGGTTGTTGCTCCATCACCTCGGCTGTTTTACATCTAGGCCTGTATCATTAGGATCAAGAATATAAAAGGTAGCGTAAACAGCTCAAATAGAAATATATAATATACTTATTGCTTAGTGCTTCCATAAGCCATTTGTTGTGTTGGTTCTACCGTTAACACAGTGTTAACCAGCCCGCCACACACTAATAAAGACAACAACCCTGTTGACAATATCCAATCCATTTGCCGGTTTGTCTCGGAACAATAAAATGTCCTTTACATTTTTAACATTGAGATGGATTTTTGTAATGTAAATGGATAATGACAAATTATTTCAGGGTCGTGTAGGCCTACTCCAATAGATTGAATTATAGAATCCTTTATCCTCGCTCGACATTAGATCCGCAAACAAGGGCCACGGTTCAATACTGCATGATTTAAAAAAAAATAAAAAGAGTCCATCATGCTAATTATTTTTGGGAAAACGAATGAATACATAATTGTACTGTGTAATGCGGTATATTGGAGATTAATTCAGTAGGAGGTACCTATCACTCACAGCCACGTTGTAATCTTGGAGTCCTTGAACGTTTGGTTGTTTACGTTCAATTTATCGACCGCTAGACAAACATTCTGCTTCTCTGCTCGGGGCTTTTTGAAAGTGGGAACAGGTTACGTTGCCTCTCCACTATTTCATGGGGAAATTGTTCAATAATAGAGAATGGTGTGTTCTTCAGTTCCCTACCCAGTTGTAACAAGGCAATCTTGATTTTGTAGTGAGTTAGCATAGCTACGATCGAGCGGGGCCTTCCCTTCCCTCTGCCACCGAAACAGTGAGCCCTGTATCTGATTATTTTTTGAGCATATCAAAATGCTGATCAATAAATAGTACAAGGTTCTCTATATTATCCAGAATGTTTGTTTCACAGTTATCAGCTACTCCTCAATTTTATGATTCATTTATTGGACAAGCTGTGCCAACCACGCTGCCAAGTCATCAACCACCAGCTCAGGCAGAAAACCAGTTTACAGACAGAAAATGATGTCAATAATACGACATCGTTATAGACCTCTTGGAAAGATATATGAACAGCATTCTCAGAGATGACACACGAGGGAACAAGTTCTATAGAGGGGTGCCAAGCCCAGCGTGTAAGCCCATGGTAACTATGAAGTATTAAGGGCAAATCCCACAGACACTTTTTATTTGAGCCACAGATAATGGGCTTACTCTTTGATCATTCCCACTAGCACTTTTAATGAAGAAGAGACTGCATTGGTCGTGTGTATCCCCTGGATACAAGCGCTACTAAATCAGAGAGACTGTCACCAGAGGGGCGCTTTCAAACACTGACATTTTTCCTCTGAGACGTGAGAAATTACTCACGGCTGAAAATGCGCCAAAGTTCAGAAGAGGCCGCCCCAAATGGTAGAGGTAGAGACAGTTTTTAGTTTAAGGAATGTTTGGTTCGCACGGTTCGCCAAATTGTTGAGGAATTGCAAACTTTCTCGTTTCTGATATGGGCAGACTAGACTAGTATATGGTTGAAGGGCAAGGGAACATAACTGACATTTTACCAATTTAGCAGGAGAACAAAATAAAGCAACTTCTAGTAAAACATGTTACAGTAGAAGCAGGGCTTCCATTGTTGTTTTAGGACTCTCATTTGATGTATTTAAATATGTCAGACGGGCCCTTTGGCAGCTTAATTTGACCCAATTTAACCATCAGTGAGTTCCAGGGGAGTGCCAAATACCTATTAATGACAAGGGCATTGAGGTCACTGACCATGCACCACCATGCACTGCCTATCAGTCAATTTGATCTGGAAGCCAAATACTTCATCCCAAATGGTACCCTATTCCCTACATAGTGCATTCATTTTGCCAAGGGTCAATAGGCACTATACGTGCTTAGGGTTCAATAGGGTTCCATTTGGGACACAATCAAAGAGATTCCATAGGACTATATACTGTATATGTGCTAACAGTATTATGAAATTATATCTACTGCTAATATCTGAAAATATATCTGATATAACTGTACTATGTAATCATTATCTGCTGCTATCTGCGTCTAAAATCTTTGAAGACATTTGTACTAACTGTGCCTTTAAATTGTATCTGCTGCTATTTTCTTTTCTTTACGTTTTGTTTGTCTTTAGTAACAAAATATTTTAAACACACAAAATTCATGGGAAAAGAGCCAATTTTGAGTCTTCAGTGAGACTATCCATTATAAAGTATGGTGGGTGTTGGAATGAGCCCCTACATCTATAATATACATGTACAGTGCATTCAGAAAGTATTCAGACCCCTTCCCCTTTTCCACATTTTGTTACGTTACAGCCTTGTTCTAAAATGGATTATATAAAACATTATCCTCATCAATATACATACATTACCCCATAATGACAAAGTGAAACCAGGTTTTAAGAAATGTTTGCAAACGTATTCAAAATCAAAAACAAACATTTATTTACATAAGTATTCAGACCCTTTGCTTTGAGACTCGAAATTGAGCTCACGTGCATCCTGTTTCCACAACTGTCTATATAAAAGGTCACACAATAGACAGTGCAAAAACTGGAATTGCCCGTAGAGCTCCGAGACGGGATTTGGTCCAGGCACAGATCTAGGGAAGGGTACCAACACATGTCTGGAGCATTAAAGGTCCCCAAGAACACAGTGGCCTCCATCATTCTTAAATGGAAGAAGTTTGGAACCACCAAGACTCTTCCGAGAGCTGGCCACCCGGCCAAACTGAGAAATGTGGGGATAAGGGCCTTGGTCAGGGAGATGACCAAGAACCCGATGGTCACTCTGACAGAGTTCCAGAGTTCCCCTGTGGAAATGGGAGAACATTCCAGAAGGACATCCATCTCTGCAGGACTTCACCATTCAAGTGTTTATGGTAGAGTGGCAAGGAGGATGCCACTCCTCAGTAAAATGCACATGACAGCCTGTTTAGAGTTTGCCAAACGGCTCCTAAAGACTATCAGACCATGACAAACAAGATTCTCTGTTCTGATTAAACAAAGATTGAACGCTTTGGCCAAAATACCAAGCGTCACGTCTGGAGGAAACATGGCACCATCCCTACGGTGAAGCATGGTGGTGGCAGCATCATGTCTGGAGGAAACCTGGCACCATCCCTACGGTGAAGCATGGTGGTGGCAGCATCATGCTGTGGGGATGTTTCTCGGCGGCAGAGACTGGGAGACTTAGTCAGGGTCAAGGGAAAGATGAATGGAGCAAAGTACAGAAAGATCCTTGATGAAAACCTGCTCCAGAGCGCTCGTGACAAGTCTCTGCATTTCCTTGAGTGGCCCAGCCAGAGCCCAGACTTTAACGCGGTCATACATTTCTGTAGAGACCTGAAAATAGCTGTGCAGCAATGTTCCCCATCCAACCTGATAGAGCTGGAGAGGATCTGAAGAATTGGAAAAACTCATAGTAATGGTGCTGGAGGGGATGGCTGCCGCTTTTTGACAACGTTTACGAACACGGGTCCGAACTCTGCACTCTGGCACACTAACGTGAGAGCTCTGAAATCGAAGTAGATAGCCAAAGCGAATGAATTGATTTAATTTATATATATTTTTAACACCTATCCACACACAATACCACATAATGACAGTGAAAACATCAACCTGTTTTAGAATGTATTGAAAATGAAACACAGAATTTACATACAGTACTAATTTACATACAGTACTAATTTACATACAGTACTAATTTACATACAGTACCAGTCAAAAGTTTGGACACCTATTGATTCAAGGGTTTTTATTTATGTTTACTATTTTCTACATCGTAGAATAATAGTGAAGCCATCAAAACTATGAAATAACACATATGGAATCATGTAGTAACCAAACAATTGTAAAACAAATCCAAATATATTTTATATTTGAGATATTTCAAAGTTGCAACCCTTTGCCTTGATGAAAGCTTTGCATTCTCACAACCAGCTTCACCTGGAATGCTTTTCCAAAAGTCTTGAAGGAGTTCCTTCACTCTGCAGTCCAACTCATCCCAATCCATTTCAATTGGGTTGAGGTGGGGGGATTTTGAAGGTCAGGTCATCTGATGCAACACTCCATCACTCTACTTCTTGGTCCTTACACAGCCTGGAGGTGTGTCCAGTTATTGTCCTGTTGAAAAATAAATGATAGTCCAACTAAAAGCAAACCAGATGGGATGGCGTATAGCTGTGTTATCCATGCTGGTGAAGTGTGCATTGAATTCTAAATCAATCATAGACAGTGTCACCAGCAAAGAAAACTCCACACCATCACACTTCCTCCTTCACGGTGGGAACCACACACACGGAGATCATCCATTCACCTACTCTGCGCCTCACAAAGACACGGCGGTTGGAACCAAAAATTCTAAATTTAGACTCATCAGACCCAGGGATGTGTTTGCTCTGGGTACCATTCAAATCAAATTAGATGTCACATGCAGATGTTAATGCGAGTGCAGCTAGTTCCGACCATGCAGTAATATCTAAAGTAATCTAAAAATTTCACAACAACTACCTTATCCACAAGTGTAAAGGAATGAATAAGAACGGCATAGGAAAAACTTTCCACCTTCTCTACTGTAGTCCCGTCAATGTGGATAGGGGGGTGCTCTGCTGTTCATCTCCTTTGTTTTGTTGACATTGAGTGTGAGGTTATTTTCCTGACACCACACTCCAAGGGCCTCTCACCTCCTCCCTGTAGGCCATCTCGTCGTTGTTGGTAATCAAGCCTACCACTGTAGTGTCGTCTGCAAACTTGATGATTGAGTTGGATGCGTGCATGGCACGCAGTCATGGGTGAACAGAGAGTACAGGAGAGGGCTGAGAACGCACCCTTGTGGGGCCCCAGTGTTGAGGATCAGTGGGGTGGAGATGTTGTTTCCTACCCTTACCACCTGGGGGCGGCACGTCAGGAACTCCAGGACCCAGTGGACATGCTCTGAGGACGCGGCAAGGGATGCAGCCTTGCGTGGGTTAACATGCTTAAATGTTTTACTCACATTAGCTGCAGTGAAGGAGAGCCCACAGGTTTTGGTTGCGGGCCGTGTCGGTGGCAGTGTATTTTCCTCAAAGCGAGCAAAGAAGTTGTTTAGTTTGTCTAGGAGCAAGACATTGTGGTCTGCGACGGGGCTGGTTTTCTTTTTGTAGTCCATGATTGACTGTAGACCCTGCCACATACCTCGTGTCTGAGCCGTTGATTTGCAACTCTACTTTGTCTCTATACTGACGCTTAGCTTGTTTGATTGGCTAGGGAATAGCTAACAGAATGTGACTGGCAGAACAGGTGTTGTATGTGGAGGATGAGTGCTGCAGTAGATATCTCAGATAGGGGGAGTGAGGCCGAAGAGGGTTTTTTAAATAAGCATCAACCAGTGGGTCTTGCGACGGGAATTCAGAGATGACCAGTTTACAGGGGAATATAGAGTGCAGTGATGTGTCCTATAAGGAGCATTGGTGGCAAATCTGATGGCTGAATGGTAAAGAACATCTAGCCGCTCGAGAGCACTCTTACCTGCCGATCAATACATTTTGTCTCCGTAATATGGCATGGTTGTTCATGCCAGATGGTGATCTGAATTAGGGTTAGTTTGGCAACCGGGGTGAAAGAGGAGCGATTACAATATAGAAAAACAAGTCTAGAATTAACTTTAGTGCGGCTTTGATATGTGCTGAGAGAAGGACAGTGTACCTAGCCATACTAGGAGTCTAGCCATACTCCCAAGTACTTGTATGAGGTGACTACCTCTTGCTTTAAACCCACAAGAGGTAGTAATCACACCTGTGGGGAGAGGGGCATTCTTCTTACCAAACCACATGGCCTTTGTTTTGGAGGTGTTCAGAACAAGGTTAAGGGTAGAGACAGCTTGTTGGACACTAAGAAAGCTTTGTTGTAGAGAATTGAACACAACATCCGGGGAGGGGCCCGCTGAGTATAAGACTGTGTCATCTGCATACAAATGGATGAGAGAGCTTACTACTGCATAAGCTATGTTGTTGAGGTAAATTGAGAAGACTGTGGGGCCTAGGATTCAGCCTTGGTGTACTACCTTGGTGACAGGCAGTGGCTGAGACATCAGATTTTCTGACTTTATACACTGCACTCAGAGAGGTAGATAGCAAAGCAGGCCAAAGACCCCTCAGAGACACCAATATTCCTTAGGCGGCCCACAAGAATGTAATGGTCTACCGTTTCAGAATCTTTGGTCAAGTCAAGAAAAATAGCAAGTATATAACAATAAAACGTTTTTCCAACAGTTTTGATAAACAGGGCAAAATAGAAATAGGCCTATAACAGTTAGGATAAGCTTGATCTCCCCCTTTAAATAATGGACGAACCGTGGCTGCCTTCCAAGAAAGGAGATACAGGTTAAAATGGTTGGAGATAGGCTTGGTGATGATAGGGGCAGCAACCTTAAAGAAGAAAGGGTCTAAACCATCTGACCCAGATATTTTTTGCAGTCAAGTTACAGGAGCTCCTTTAGCATCTCAGACTCAGTGACTGCTTGCAGGGAGAAAGTTTGTAGCGGGGCAGGGAAAAAAAAGGGAGAAGCAATGGGGACAGTCGCATGAGAAGGGGTAGAAAATGTGGAAATGTTGGACGGGCAGGGAGGTATTGCTGAGTCAAATAGGAAGCCTGACTGTAACGGCGTTTGTTGAAAGAGAGTCGGACCGAAATGCAGCGTGGTGGTTACTCATGTCTTTAATAAATGAATCGCGATACATGAAATAACTTATTCAAAATACAAAACAACAAACGGAACGTGAAATCTAATTACAGCCTATCTGGTGAACACTACACAGAGACAGGAACAATCACCCACGAAATACAAAAGTGAAACCCCGGCTACCTAAATACAGTTCCCCATCAGAGACAACAAGAATCACCTGACTCTGATTGAGAACCGCCTCAGGCAGCCAAGCCTATACTAGACACACCCCTAATCAACCACAATCCCAATGCCTACAAAAACCCCAATACAACAATACAATAAACCCATGTCACACCCTGGCCTGAACAAATAATTAAAGAAAACACAAAATATTAAAGAGCTCAGCCATGTGCTTCTTGTCAGTAACAACCACATCAACTTTAAGGGACAGTGGCAGCTGTGAGGAGGGTTTGTTCTCCAGGTTTTTTTCTACTCCCTTTATCTCCCCAATTTCGTGATATCCAATTGTTAGTAGTTACTGTCTTGTCTCATCACTGCAATTCCCGTAGGGGCACAGGAGAGACGAAGGTCGAGAGCCATGCATCCTCCGAAACACAACTCAACCAAGCTGCACTGCTTCTTAAAACAATGACCATCCAACTTGCAAGCCAGCCGCACAAATGTGTCGGAGGAAACACCGTACACCTAGCGACCTAGTCAACATACACTGCAACCGGCCCACCACAGGAGTCGCTAGTGCGGGATGAGACAAGGATATCCCTACCAGCAAACCGGACGACGCTAGGTCAATTGTGCGTCACCCCATGGACCTCCCAGTCGCGGCCGGCTGCGACAGAGCCTGTGCTAAAACCCAGAGTCTCTGGGTGCACAGCTAGCACTGCGATGCAGTCCCTTAGACCACTGCGCCACCCGGGAGGCCCTATTCTCCAGGTCTTTAAAACTTTCCAGAACTTCTTGGGGTTAGACCCATAGAACTGCTCCTTAAAGTAACTAACTTTGGCCTTCCGGATAGCCTGAGTGCACTTATTTCTCATTTGCCTGAACAAGAGCCAGTCAGCCTGAGTATACGTGTGCCAAGCCTTTCTACAAATGCAATACTTGAGGTGGAGTAACTCTGCAAGATCACGGTCGAACCAGGGGCCGAACCTGTGTTTAATTCTCATTTTCTTTATGGGGGTGTGTTTGTTTACAATACCACTGAAAATACCAAAAAAGAAGGTCCAAGCGTCTTCGACAGAGGGGATGAAGCTGATTCTATAACATTTTACAGAGGCCAGATCATGAAGGAAGGCTTGCTCATTGAAGTTTTTTAACAAGAGTCTATGACAAATCAGGACAGGTTGTTTCCCTGAGCAGCCATTACCAACACAGGCTGTAAAACAGTGATCACTAAGGTCATTACAGAAAACACAGACTGATACCTATCAGGATTATTTTTGAGGATAACATCAGGAAGAGTAGCCTTTTCTGGGTGTTTGGAGTCATACCTTGTGGGATTGGCAATAATCTGAGAAAGATTTAGGGAGTCCCATTGCTTTAGGGCTTGCTCAGGTGGGTTAAGCATGTCCCAATTTAGGTCACCTAGCAGGACAAATTCAGACTTGGTGTAAGGGGCCAGGAGAGCGCTTAGGGCAGGTAGGGTACAGGCCGGTGCTGAGGGATGACGATGGCACCCAGCAGCAGCCAACAAAGAGCTATTTAAAAGTGTAATACTTAAAACCAGCAAATCAAATTGTTTGGGGTCAAACCTGGTGGAGACAACCGAGCACTGAAGGTGATCCACTCCCCCACGTTTGGAAAATCTGTCTTGCGGAAAAAGGTTATAACCAGAAAAGGTTAACCTCAGTATTCAAAACACTCTTCCTTAGCCACGTCTCAGTAATGACTAACATCTGGATTGGAGCTTTAAACCCACACATTCAATTGATCAATTTTAGGTAATCAGCTTCTCGTGTTAATGTGTAGAAATCCCAGGCTTTTACGGGAACATAAATCAGTATAGCAGATATCAGAGCACAAGTCAGAATTGGAGCTAGCAACAGTAGATGGGCCGTGGTGTACATCCACATTTCCAGATATCATGAACAGTAATACAATCAAGGTACGGCAGAGGACAGGGAGAGCTCTACAGTGCTGATTTATGACAACTGAATGTGCGTTAGATGGCAACAAGATCATATTGTACAGCAATTTCATCAGGTAACATGAATACAAAGCCGGCAAGAGGTGGTTAGAATGGAATGGGAGGTCAAAGGTAACCAATAGAGAGCCAGAGTCCAGAGTGTTGGAACAAACTGTCTGTCCCACGGTTGGATAAAGAAAGTTCATAGTCAACAACGCATGCAGGAGTCATAAGGCAAATAGCAAAATAGCAAAATGCAACGACTTGTGGCTAACCATTGTAAGTTCAGAGTAATTTGCCTGTGTGTTGGAGGCAAGTGAAAGCTCGGGAGGGAGGGGGAGGGGTGGAGGTACCGGTACCAGACATGGGGAGACAACCATGGCAGACGGTCGCCAGGCGGAGTCCAAGCAACAGGCAACGAGAGTAGATGTCACACCCATTTGGGAGAAGCTTTTATTTCTGGAGGCAGATTTCATGTAGAAAATGTCAGTGGATGGACTGAACAGCAAGAGGGGGCTTCAAGGCCTCTGGATCTGGGTGGGGTAGCCTGCCATTTGTTGGGCTCAAAGGCTTCGACACCCCTCGCTTCACACGTCAGTGCTAATTGAAGTCTTTATAGCAAGCTTGGTAGCCTGAGCAGTCAGTCCTTATAAAGTAAAATATGTCATTGTAATGTATTTTTCTTCTAAGCTTTTGAAAGTAATAAATAGCTTCAGAGTGCTTTCGGGTCTCTGCTTGTTTGCCAGAGCATTTGGCTGTATAGTTTGGGAATAATAATCATTGGGTGTGGGAAGCATTCCAGGTTAATTCCAGGTAATTCCGTCCAACATCAGGTTGTAGGTTTGGAGTTTTGATTTAGAGTGAAGGTTATGTTGTTTAGGGTAGCATCCTATATTTGTCCCTGTCAAAAAAAATCTAAGTTTGTTTAACTCTAAATCTACCTTGTATCTATTTTTAAAAAATGCTGGCAAATGTGGGAAATCATCTGGACATGACCTCTCTCTCTCATCAGTGTAGTGCTTTCTTTGCAGAAATCGACCATGAAGGCCTGATTCACGCAGTTTATGTTGAGATGTGTCTGTTACTTGAACTCTGAAGCATTTATTAGGGGTGCAATTTCTGAGGCTGGTAACTCTATTGAATTTATCCTCTGCAGCAGAGGTAACTCTGGGTCTTCCTTTCCAGTGGTGGTCCTCATGAGAGCCAGTTTCATCATAGCGCCTGATGGTTTATGTGACTGCACTTGAAAAAAAATTCAAAGTTCTGGAAATGTTCCATATTGACTGACCTTCATGTCTTAAAGTAATGATGGACTGTCATTTCTATTTGCATATTTGAGCTGTTCTTGCCATAATATGGACTTGTCTTTTATCAAATACGACTATCTTCTGTATACCATCCCTACCTTGTCACAACACAACTGATTGGCTCAAATGCATTAAGAATTAAAGAAATTCCACAAATTGACTTTTAAGAAGGCACACCTGTTAATTGAAATGCATTCCAGGTGACTACCTCATGAAGCTGGTTGAGAGAATGCCAACATTGTGCAAAGCTGTCATCAAGGCAAAGAGTGGCTACTTTGAAGAATCTCAAATTACAAATATTTTGATTTGTTTAACACTTTTTTGATTACTACATGATTCCATGTGTGATTTCATAGTGTTGATGTCTTCACTATTATTCTACAATGTAGAAAATAGTAAAAATAAAGAAAAACTCTGGAATGAGAAGGTGTGTCCTAACTTTTGACTGGTACTGTAATTAGACTAAGTAGTTTGTGTTATGATTTCTTACCTTGATAGCCACCAACACTTGGAATCTTCATCAAGGAAAAAAGCAAAAGCAATTCTTGTTTTGTGTTTCCAGCAGTAGAGGTACAAAACAGAAACATGTTGTCAATTTAAGGCCTTAATTTGTGGCTGCATAAATGATACACATGTCAATGTGTTGTGGGATTTAAAAAAAAAACTTACCATGAGGTTGATATCATGACAGATAGATGTAGCAATAACAGGTGCATGTATAATTTAGTTAAGTAGTTAAATTCCCCTATAGTAAGGCAAAATTTCCCACGGTCATCTGTCCTCAGAAAATACCATAGATTAACAATTTGATTTAAAAAAAATGACATGCAGTTTCCAAAGGAAAAAGAACTTTACCTTCCTTGAAAATTAATGTATACCTCCAAATATCACTAGGCTACTGGGCGGCAGGGTAGCCTAGTGGTTAGAGTGTTGGACTAGTAACTGAAAGGTTGCAAGTTCAAATCCCTGACAAGGTACAAATCTGTCGTTCTGCCCCTGAACAGGCAGTTAACCCACTTTTCCAAGGCCGTCATTGAAAATAAGAATTTGTTCCTAACTGACTTGCCTAGTAAAATAAAGGTCAAATTTAAAAAGAATATAAGGTGATTTACCACGGCAGTAACATTGTCAACTGAACATGGCAACACATAAAACATTGCTGTTTTTCTGTTACATCCAAGGAATCATGCAAAATTAATATTATTACATATTGTAATAATTTGTGATAACTGCTATCATTCAGGAAGACATTTATTCTATTTGTATTTGTTATGGATCCCCTTTGGACAAGGCAGCAGCTACTCATCCTGCGGTCCAGCAAAATTAAGGCAGTTATACAATTTTAAAAACATTACAATAAGTTCACAACAGATTTCACAGCACATTAGGTGTGTGCCCTCAGGTCTTTACTGATTGTGGTCAATATCTGCTCTCAGAGCACTTTTCACCATCTGTTGACCTGATAATAATCCTCTACAGAACACAAGACTGCCTGAATAACTTGTGATTGGTGTCGATGTGAACAATGGATAAGGGAGCTGGCACAGAATATGTTGTGCGAGCTACCGTACCCAGCTGCAATAACCTAGCCAAAACTCCAGCCCCATCTACCCGGCTCATGGAGGACACGATTCTTCGCCATTGCACACTGTGCCAGATAGCGTGCAGATTACCCTTCATCAGTCTGTCACTAGCATGTGGAATCCTGGACTTAATGGTCCTCCCATGCTGATTCATCAGAGATAGCAGAATACCTAGCTCTAACATAGAGGTTCTGTTCATTCATTTGATGTTGCAGGGTACTCCTGGAGACTCCATGGAGCTCAGCTAACCATAGGACAGGCATGAATGTTTCCAGACAACTTGACAGTGTGTTGGGGTCTATTTCTAGTCTAGGCCGCTCCTGACAACAAAGCGTCTGATGGTGGATGTTCTGCAGTTGATTCTCGGATGTGTGTAGAGAAAACATCCCCTAAATGTTGAAGAACATCAATGACTTCTGTAGGGAAGTCTAAATGTTCAGCTGCAGACCTTGACAGTTCTTGAGTACACACATGGCTGTCTGTTGACTAGAGTGGTCAGCCTCTCCAGGAAATGTGTGTTTTATAGTATATGACGTTTTTTTAAATGAAGCATCCTTTAAATGCCAGGATGTCATACTCATTTAGGCTTTTCATACAGTAGAATTCGCTGCACACTATTGAGGAAGAGAATTGTCTTTCGAAACCCACCAGACAACAGCTGATAGTCAACTGACTCGCTGAATGAATGCTGCACGTTATGCAGATTAAGCAATTAGTCGGACAGATTTCGGACACTTCCAGAGAGATTGCAGGACTTGACATGATAGAAAGCTGAGCACAGACATTAAGATGAATGCAGCTGTAGTACAGCAAACCCGATTGTGCATGTTCTGCTGAGCCAAACCCCTGCTATAATTCCTCAAATCCCAGCGTTTTGTCTGGGACTCAAACATCTCCCAAAATGAAACTGCCAGAATGATGGATTAATGGGATGTTGCGTTCTGCATAAGCTTGAAGAAAACATTTTTTTTGTTTGGTGTGTAGGATGTTGTCCTGTGGCAGATGACAACATATTGAGTGTTTAAAGATCAAGATTGTATTACATTAACATACCATAGCATATGAAACGTCTGACATTCATAGGAATGAGGTGGCTATACTTAGCAAGCAAATCTCAATTCTGCGCAATTTATGGGGAAAACACTAATTAGAACTTTCTCATTCTCAGCTCCTGTGGCTGGATGCTCCTCGGGTCTGATGGATGTGTCCCTGCCTTGTCATCTGTCCCTATCCGAATGGCCTGTCCTACCTGGAACTTGCCTCCCAAGGAAGTCATCTCCATCTGCTTCTCCTCCTCCATCTTGTAGTGAAGTAGATGGAGAACAACAAGATTAGAACAATCAGCGCTGGTTCCATGTCACAAGTCGTGGCAACCAAAGGCAGCGGCATGCTGCTAAGCAGATGGGACTGACTATAAAAGATTTGGAGCAGATTCACACATAAAGGAATACCTCCGCTGCACTGGTGCCTGATCTACCTGTGCCTTTATCCCTGGGATTGCCTGTGTCTGCGACGGCGGTGCTGACTCCAACTACGTTGACTCCAGCAGTGAGTTCGTCGCCGTCTTCATCTCCTTTCACTCTTTCTGGATCAGACAGGGCACTGCCTGCTGTGGGAGATCTGGACCTATTGCCGGGAGCAGCGGGCATACACTATCCTGCTTCTCTTGGGCCAACAAATTGTTCAACGAATTGCGTGAGGGGTAGTAATGGACGGACTTCTGCATCCCCTTCTCCAGCCATTGTAATGGGCAGTTCAATGATGAGAAATGTCTCAGTCCCCGGAGCAAGAACGTTGAGCAACCAGGAGCACGAGTACAGGACATCACTAAGCTGCTCACAAATATTTTAAACAAGCATCAGGAAATTGAGTCTATTATAGCTCATGTGGGTTTCAATGACGTTATGAACTAAGAAGATTTATGAAGGGCAGCTCAAAACAGACTGGGTCTCTGCTTGACACCAACAAACACCGCAAAATGTCTGGCCCTGTGTCCTCCCAAAATCGTGGCATTGAACTTTTCAGCAGACCTTTTACCCTCCATAACTGGCTACCAGACTATTGCAGCTCTGTGGGTGTAACATTTAATGACAAGTTTGATACCTTCTGGAAACAAAGCTCATATTATAAGGAGGATGGGATCCACCCAAATCATTTGGGTTCCTGGATCCTTACACAGCATTATAAGGAGGATGGGATCCACCCAGATCATTTGGGTTCCTGGATCCTTACACAGCATTATAAGGAGGATGGGATCCACCAAAATCATTTGGGTTCCTGGATCCTTTCACAGCATTATAAGGAGGATGGGATCCACCCAAATCATTTGGGTTCCTGGTTCCTTTCACAGCATTATAAGGAGGATGGGATCCACCCAAATCATTTGGGTTCCTGGATCCTTACACAGCATTATAAGGCTGCGTTGAGACAATGACATATCAATGACCCAAGCCCAGCTCAGTTAATCCCTAACAATGTGTCGCTGAGTTGTCATAATGCTTCAGCAAATGTACATTATCCCAGGGGCACTGGAAGATGCAATGTAAGTAACCTAATTTATGTACCTCTAACTACCCTGAAAGCTTCTGCTGATCCTACAGCTATTGTATGCAGTAATAGTAGTCCTGACCAGAGAGCCCGTCGATACCTGGCATGTCCAGCAGATGGAGCCATCGCCTCTTGATGTATACTCCGTCTGTCACCAGGCCTCGACGAGTCTCCCCCTGATGGCTGACGTGCTGTACGCCACAGCATATATACTTATATTAATCTTCACAGTAAAGCAATGAAAACAATCAAGCATCCCAGAAAAGTGTTAAAAATAGCCCACGTTTACATATGTAACTTACGAAACAAATTCATGAAATCAATAATTTGCTAGTAACAGATTACATTCATATTCTGACAATCTCTGAAACACACTTAGATTTCACCTTTTATGATAGTGGTAGCAATACATGATTATAACATCTACAGAAAATACAAAAATGCAAAAGGTGGAGCTGTTGCCGTTTATATTTAGAACCCAATTCCATTAAAGCTTAACACATATGGCATCATGTAGTAACCAAAGAAATGTTGAAGATAAACTTCTCCTGAATGCAACCACTGTGGCAGATTGCAAAAGAGCTTTACTACAAAAGCACACCATGCGATAATCTGAGTACAGCGCTCAGCCACCAAAACAAGCCATACAGATACCCGCCAAGTTATGGAGTCAACAAAAGTGAGAAATAGCATTATAAATATTCACTTACCTTTGATGATCTTCATCGGAATGCACTCCCAGGAATCCCAGTTCCACAATAAATGTTTGTTCGATAAAGTCCATCTTTATGTCCAAATACCTCTTTTTTGTAAGCACGTTTATTTCACTAATCCAAATGCACAAAGCGCGGGCACTAAGTCCAGACAAAAAGTTTAAAAAGTTCCATTAAAGTTCGTAGAAACATGCCAAACGATGTATATAATCAATCATTAGGATGTTTTTATCATAAATGTTCAATAATATTCCAACCAGACAAATCCATTGTCATTAGAAAGGAAAGGGAACGACCGTCGCGCTCACGGCCACGCGCGAGACTAAACTAAAGGCTTTCAGCCTGACCACTTGTTGAAACAGCTTTATTCGCTCCCCTTTCACAATACAAGCCTGAAACAACTTTCTAAAGACCGTTGACATCTACTGGAAGCCTTAAGAAGTGCAATCTGACCCCATTTACACTGGATATTGGATAGGCAATCACTTGAAAAACTACAAACCACAGATTTCTCACTTCTTGGTTGGATTTTTCTCAGGTTTTTGCCTGCCATATGATTTTGAGTGAAAACCTCATTCCATCATCAAGGGTATTGAAGATGAAACGTGGCTGGGTCTTTCAGTATGGCAATGATCCCAAACACGCCGCCCGGGCAACGAAGGAGTGGCTTCGTAAGAAGCATTTCAAGGTCCTGGAGTGGCCTAGCCAAATCTTTGGAGGGAGTTGAAGGTCCGTGTTGCCCAGCAACAGCCCCAAACCATCACTGCTCTAGAGGAGATCTGCGTGGAGGAATGGGCCAAAATACCAGCAACAGAGTGTGAAAACCTTGTGAAGACTTACAGAAAACATTTGACCTCTGTCATTAACAAAAAAAGGGTAAATAGCAAAGTATTGAAATAAACTTTTTTTATTGACCAAATACTTATTTTCCACCATAATTTGAAAATAAATTCATTATTTTGCCTGTCATAGTGGAAGTGTACCTATGCTGAAAATTACAGGTCTCTCTCATATTTTTAAGTGGGAGAACTTGCACAATTAGTGGCTGACTAAATACTATTTTCAACCACTGTATTTGCCTCACTATGGGGGAAAAAATGCCATCATTGATGCATGTAATAACCATTTTATTTCATCTGGCTATCTCTTAAATATTACTTCTAAGCCTATTCACAATGATGTTGGTCTGGATGCTGATAGGGAAAACTTGATAATGATCAGAGAAATGGTAGTCAAAGCTTTTCTTTTAGACTATTTATATAAAAATATGTCCTGGATGCTCTTCTAGAAGTAGACAACAAGAAATCCACAGGGGCTGACCAATTGGATGTCGGTCTGCTTAAGTGTGCAGCGCCCATCATTGTTGGCTCAATAACCCACATTTTTGGGAGTGGGAGCGGTACGGCCCGGAGGAGAGATGCTGGGTGCCGGTGGAGGACATCCTGGACCCTTCCTTACTGCAGGAATTTCACAGTCTCCACCCGGATCGTCCTGCGCCTCGTCCTCCGGGTCATCCCCGAGGCAGGTGTCGGCGCGCTGCCGGAGCCGCGTGTCAAGGGGGGGTACTGTCACGACCTCCGCCGAAGTTGGTGGCTCTCCTTGTTCGGGCGGTGTCCGGCGGTCGACGTCACCGGTTTTCTAGCGTCCACCGATCTACATTTATTTTTCCATTCGTTTTGTCTATTGTACACACCTGGCTCCCATTACGTTTGAATTATTTCAGTGTTTAACCCTCTGGAGCCATCATGGTTTTGTACATGTTTATTGATGTCAGTTGTCTCGTTTATGTGATTCTGGATTTTCGTTCTCCTTGTTGGAAGATTATTTTTGAGTAAAGTTACTATTATTACTCATCTCTGTGTCCTGCGCCTGACTCCGCCTTACCCACATCACCTAGACTCTGACAAATACTCATTTGTTATACGTTATTCAATTAGGTTTCTATATGATAACAATAGTGTAATGTATTTAATATGCCATGAACTATTGTTTTTTTTTTTTTTTAACAGTTTCACTCATTATGACACATTCCTCACCATTGTCATTGGTTGCACTAATTGCACTGTTTGTCTACATAACCTGGATGGAAGTATTCATGACATTACCCTGAGGAAGGCACAGTGATGCCGAAACGTTGGTAAATACCCATTAAATTGCCGGGAGTTTATATATGGATTGTGCGAATTTCTTTGTTGTTGATAGTTCATAATTTATTCGCCATTAGTCAGCACCCACACGCAAACTATTTTTTCTGGGTGTGAGCCAGCTCATGTTTTTTAATCTACTATTAAAAGTCTTATTGAAACCTGTTTTCAGAACATTATTTAATTACCTCTCAGAACGTTAATAAAACCTCCCAGGAAACGTTCAGGAAACCATAGTAAAACATTTGCCGAACCGTCCTGCAACCTAAAAATAAACGTTCCCAGAACAGGTGAAATTTTCACTTCCATTGTCAGAACGTTTAAAAAATCTTCACTTTTACCGGCAACATGTTTAGTTGATGACTCAAAACAAAGCCCATGAAACTGAATCTGCTGCCTGCAGTGTGCCTTCTATCACCTAGCCCACAGCTAGGGTGTATTCATTACTGCACATCGTAGCAAAACATTTTACAACTAAAACGAGAGTTTCTTTTTGGACAAATTTAGTTAGGCCACGCCCAGTGTTGTCCCATTTGCTTCCATTTGGTTCAGAGTGAACACACCACTGATGTCTTAAAGAGCGGGAAAACCCTCTGCGGCATCCTCTTAAGTGATGATCTAAGCTTAAATCTGCATTTCAATGGCGGAGTTTGATCACGGCTCAGCATTTACACACAAGAATATCAGCTCATCGCGCCTTCCTTTTAGATATGAAAATTAGTTTGGGACTATGGACCAATTCAAGGGGGGAAAAAGGGAGGGGGATGATGATTCAATCACTCATCATTTGGAAAGGATGGCTATGTGTATGTTATTATCAGAGCTAGCCTAGTTAATGTTACAGCTTCCTGTGATGCATCGAAACTGAAGGTCAAGAATTGAATGTAATGCTTAGTCATAATTTTGCATTTTAATAACACTGTTAACACCTTGTATAGTTTCTATTTTATGGTGGCACAGTGTCTGAGATTTTAACCTTTTCTTCTCTATCCATGGAATTAGTTCACTGTGCCACCAGGATGGAGCATATAAAATTTGCCCACTCACACTGATATCGCCTCTGAAGTAGCACACAGATGCAATGCTCATTTCCTGTCACTGTTTCTTTAAATTTTGGGGTCGTTGTCATGGTAACGGCAGGTAATGTGCAAAAAAACCCACGTCAAAGCAAAAAATATCTGATCTGAGCATCCAGACAGATCCACGTATAAATCGGAAGTTGTTGCTGTTTACACATTAGGAAATATCTTTTGGCATTTATGATACAGTTCTGATCTTTTCCCTGATGTGTAAACAGCAAAAAGCAACATGAAATCAGATTTGTCAAGTTACGATATATACGACATTCTTATGTGGTTTTCAATCATATACGACCTCTGCTTGGATCCTCAGATCTGATATATTTTGCTCTGGAGTGTGGTTTTTTGCATGTGAAAATGCTATCATATGAAATTACTATTGCGTCTGTGTGCTATTCCAGAGGCTACATCAGTGTGATGGCGCAAATCTGATGAGTCACATGTTAAACTGAGTGTGGAGAGTCAGACGAAAAGATCAGATATGGAAAGAAAATCAGAATTGGGTTCTTAGCATGACTGTGTGTAAACACAGCCAAAGAGTAATAACAGACATTCAATCAGGAGTGAATGGGGAATCCTTTATTGAAATGTAAAACAAGGGGAGGCACCTACCGATAGGATGCATAGAGAGTCAGTTGCTCATGGTTATATGCAGAAACCAGACAACTCATTTTAAAATCGAAAAAAATCAACATATCCCCAACCAACTGAGAGAGTGTGGGTGATCAGTTAGGTACAACAGCGAACCATTCCGTTGGTAAAGCGGGGTGGTGACGTGAATCCAGCAGGTCATGACTTCCTCCAAGGAAAAGACCAAGTTAGAAACACAAACAGGGGATCTGGAGCGATGCCATAGGAAAGGAAGAGCACTAGATGCCGATACATGATGGTCTTTCAAGCTGTGGAATTATCAGACCAAGATGCGCATTCTGGGGGCAAGAAGGTCAAGGTCCATCACTAGTCCATTCGAGGTCGCTGGGGGAGGGATCGGATCACCGCTCCGCTTTCCGGCAGTGCTGTGGGTATGGAAGGGAACGCAAATTCACAGTCGCCTTAATAAAGCTACAAGAAACCTTCCAAGAAACCTTCTGAGTTGAAAGAGGAGAGCCCCCTGCTCTGAGAAGTGGTCGAAGTATGAACGCAATAGGCCACATACAGAGATGCCTAAGACCAGCTTGTTGTACATTGAGACAATATCCTTCATGTGGTAAGCACACACAAAATGAAATAAAACGTTTGTTTGTCACATGCACAGGATACAGAAGGTGTGAAAGGTACTTGCATACCTGTAATATCAGAAACAGAAAGTGTAAAAATAAATAAATAAAAATAGTTTATAAATAGTTTATCATTATTAGATGATGCTTACCTGACACACTTGTCTAAATTGATGGGACATGTGAAGGAAGTGCTATAACCACCCCTCACTCACATCTGCAGTTGAAGTCGGAAGTTTACATACACCTTAACCAATTACATTTAAACTCAGTTTTTCACAATTTATGACACTTAGTCCTAGTAATAATTCCCTGCCTTAGGTCAGTTAGGATCACCACTTTATCTTATGAATGTGACATGTCAGAATAATAATAGAGAGAATGTTTTAGAGCTGGTGAAACTGAGTCAGGTTTGTAGGCCTCCTTGCTCGCACACACTTTTTCAGTTCTGCCCACAAATTGTCTATAGGTTTGAGGTCAGGGCTTTGTGATGGCCAATCCAATACCTTGACTTTGTTGTCCTTATGCCATTTTGCGCCAACTTTGGAAGTATGCTTGGGGTCATTGTTCATTTGGAGTGGTGGAGTGGGGTCCACGTCCCGCGCCAGAGCCGCCACCGCGGACAGATGCCCACCCGGACCCTCCCCTATGGGTTTAGGTTTTGCGGCCGGAGACCGCACCTTTGGGGGGGTATTGTCACGTCCTGACCTTAGTTCCTTTTTTATGTCTCTATTTCAGGTTGGTCAAGGCGTGAGTTGGGGTGGGCATTCTATGTTTGTATTTCTATGTGCTTGGCCTGGTATGGTTCCCAATCAGAGGCAGCTGTCAATCGTTGTCTTTGATTGAGAACCATACTTAGGCAGCCTGGTTTCGCCCTTGAGTTGTGGATAGTTGTTTTCTGTCTCTGTCTCTGTACCAGACTGTTTCGTTTGTTCCGTTTTGTTATTTTTGTTCTAGTGTTCAGTGTAATTAAGAGATCATGAACACGTACCACGTTGCACCTTGGTCCTCTCCTTCTTCCACCTACGACGATCGTTACATTAACTTCCTGACTGATGTCTTGATATGTTGCTTCAATATATCCACAAAATTTTTCTACCTCATGATGCGATCTATTTTGTGAAGTGCACCAGTCCCTCCTGCAGCAAAGCACCCCCACAACATGATGCTGCCACCCCCGTTCTTCACAGTTGGGATGGTGTTCTTCGGCTTGCAAGCTTCCCCCTTTTTCCTCCAAACATAACGATGGTCATTATGGCCAAACAGTTATATTTTGTTTCATCAGACCAGAGGACATTTCTCCAAAAAGTACGATCTTTGTCCCCATGTGCAGTTGCAAACTGAGTTTTTTATGGCGGTTTTGGAGCAGTGGGTTCTTCCTTGCTTAGCGGCCTTTCAGGTTATGTCGATATAGGACTCGTTTTACTGTGGATATAGATACTTTTGTATCTGTTTCCTCCAGCATCTTCACAAGGTCCTTTGCTGTTGTTTGGTGAATGATTGGCACTTTTCGCACCAAAGTACGTTCATCTCTATGAGACAGAATGTGTCTCCTTCCTGAGCGGTATGACGGCTGCGTGGTCCCATGGTGTTTATACTTGCGTACCATTGTTTGTAAAGGTGAACGTGGTACCTTCAGGCGTTTAGAAATTGCTCCCAAGAATGAACCAGACTTGTGGAGGTCAAAAACATTCTTGGCTGATTCCTTTTGATTTTCCCATAATGTCAGGCAAAGAGGCATTGAGATTGAAGGTATTCCTTGAAATACATCCACCTCCAATTGACTCAAATGATGTCAATTAGCCTATCAGAAGCTTCTAAAGCCATGACATCATTTTGTAGAATTGTCCAAGCTGTTTAACGGCACAGTCACCTTGGTGTATGTAAACTTCTGACCCAGTGGAATTGTGATACAGTGAATTATAAGTTAAATAATCTGTCTCTAAACAATTGTTGGAAAAATGACTTGTGTCATGCACAAAGTAGATGTCCTAACTGACTTTCCAAAACTATTGTTTTTTGTGGAGTGGTTGAAAAACTAGTTTTAAATTACTTCCGACTTAAACTCAATTCAGTGCTTCCTAGTTCAATGTATCAAACAGTTATATTAAAACCAGGAAAATCTGGAGTCCCATGGTGATTACAGACCATAATAAATGACAATAAAATAATAACAAAGTACATAAGCAATAGAATGGCAGAAGTCTTACCAGAATTTATACATATCAATCAAACAGGGTTTATTAAAAACAGACACTTACAAACAAATACAATAACATATTATATTTAATCGGCAAAAAAAATAGATATATCGATAGTCGACCGTCTTGAATGGCCTTTTTTATTCAAAACTTTGGAAGCTGAAATAATACATGTAATAAAAATAGAATATTTTAATAATATTAAAGCAAAAATATATACAAATAAAACATTATCTGATGAAATTGGTTTAGAAAGGGGCATAAAACATTGAAGTCCTCTTTCCTCCTCCTGTTTGCACTGGCAATTGAACTACTTGCAGAAAGAATTAGACAGGACCCAAACATAAACGTATCAGTATCAGTAAACATTAATATAAACTACATTTATTTGCAGATGATCTCCTGATATACCTGACCAGTATTGACAACTCAGTACCCCCCTTGCTAAAAATATTTTCAGAATACAAAAATCTCAGGATATAAGATTAACATGGAAATAAATAAATAATGACAATAGGAAAAAGATATATAACATAAATCATTATATACAGCAATCCTTTAAGTGGACCACAAAAAATATGAACTACGTAGGAGGCTTATTAATAAGTGACAACAAACAACAAACACATAACAATTATTTTATCCCATTACTCAACAATATGAAAGCAGATGTAATTCAATGGAACAATCTTCCCATCATACGGATAGAATAAAGCTCTTCAGAATGGCACGGCACCCAAAGTTTTTACATTTATTCTCTTTTTTTTTCTTTTTTTTTTTGACGGGCCGCCCCCAGGTCGTAAGAAGGGTAGGTAACAACACATCCTCCACGCTGATCCTCAACACGGGCCCCTCAGGGGTGCGTGCTCAGTCGCCTACTGTACTCCTCTTCTCTACCAATAGAATCACACTCTGTTACCCACCTGACACCTCTCTACCAATAGAATCACACTGTCTGTTACCCACCTGACACCTCTCTACCAATAGAATCAGACTGTCTGTTACACCCTCAGGGGTGCCTACTGTACTCCCTGTGTCTTGTTTTGCACGCTTTGTACAAAATAATAAAATGCAGTATTTCTTAACGTAGATCTTTATTAACTAGCTTTATTAACTAGCTACAACTTGCATGTTCACGTATCTCCAACCATGATCAACTGACCATGACTTAACCATCTAGGTGGTCTTAACCAATCATAGCACAGTATGATACGGTGCTAAAAATGCATCCAATTATAATTCAGTATGTTTACACATGTGAATATTACAACCTGTTCACTCATGACTGCACGGCCAGGCACGACTCCAACACCATTATTAAGTTTTCCGATGACACAACAGTCGTAGGCCTGATCACCGACAACGACGAGACAGCCTATAGGGAGGAGGTCAGAGACCTGACTGTGTGGTGGCAGGACAACAACCTCTCCCTCAACTTGATCAAGACCAAGGAGATGATTGTGGACTACAGGAAAAAGAGGACTGAGCACGCCCCCATTCTCATCGACAGGGCTGTAGTGGAGCAGGTTGGGAGTTTCAAGTTCCCTGGTGTCCACATCACCAACAAACTAACATGGTCCAAACACACTAAGACAGTCATGAAGAGGGCACAACAAAACCTATTCCCCCTCAGGAGACTGAAAAAATTTGGCATAGGTCTTCAGATCCTCAAAAGGTTCAACAGCTGCACCATCGAGAGCATTTATTTATTCACTGGGGCCAAGCTTCCTGCCATCCAGGACCTCTGTACCAGGCAGTGTCAGAGGAAGGCCCTAACAATTGTCAAACACTCCAGCCACCCTAGTCATAGACTGTTCTCTCTGCTACCGCATGGCAAGTGGTATCAGAGCGCCAAGTCTCAGTCCAAGAGGCTTCTAAAACAGCTTCTACCCCCATGCCATAAGACTCCTGAACATCTAGTCAAATGGCTACCCATACAATTTGCATTGTCGTCCCCCCGCCTCATTTACACCACTGCTACTCTCTGTTTTTATAATCTATGCATAGTCACTTTAATAACTCTACCTACATGTACATATTACCTCGACTAACCGGTGCACCAGCACATTGACTCTGTACCAGTACCCCCCTCTATATAGTCTCTCTATTGTTATTTTACTGCTGCTCTTTAATTACTTGTTACTTTTATTTCTTGTTCTTATCCATATTTTTTAAAACTGGATTGTTGGTTAAGGCCTCATAAGTAAGTAAGCCTTTCACTGTAAGGTATTTGGCACATGTACCTGTTGTATTCGGCACATGTGACTAATCACATTTGATTTGAAACACACAGCCCTATTGAACAATCCTTGGATAGCTTTTCAGAATTCACCAATAAATTGGTCCAGAAGCTGTAAATAACTTGATAATACATGTATTTCCATGTCAGAATTAAAAAGCAATTTTGGATTGACCGATGTAGATATTTTCAACTTAAAAGTTTCATATTAAGACATTTCGACTTGAAATATTTTGGACATCAGAGCAATCTTAAGGGAATCCTACTTGAGCCAGAACATAATATTCATATGATGGGTAAGAAAACCTTGCAGAGAGCCTATCCAACTGAGATTATTTTAGAAAAATATAAACTATTGGAACCAAGACTTAAAAATAACTGATATTGATTGGCCCAAGATGGAGGGAATGTTGGAACATAACTAACTAAATTACAATTAATGGAATTTTATGCTTTATCCTGTATAAACTAATTTATAAACTGGATGGTTCGAACCTTGAATTCTGATTGGCTGAAAGCCGTGGTATATCAGACTGTATACCACCTGTATATGACAAAACATTTATTTTTTTACTGCTTTAATTACGTTGGTAACCAATTTATAGTAGCAGTATGGCACCACCTTTAGGACGGTCATCCTTTGGAATAAATCGGCCCCTTAACTAGTATCCAGACATTGATGCCACGTACCATATGTGTCAAACGTCTCAGACGGCCCCAGCAGCAATTCTAAATCAGGGACTGATTCATACCTGGCACAGCAGTTGAGTACAATCTTTGGCCAGTCAGTGGCATTAATCAATTAAGTAACTACCAGGAAGAAAAGACACCCAGCAGTGTGCTGGGTTTTGAGGCGTGTGTCTTGTGTTAACAGTCAACTGCAAAGTGATACCAGTGTAACAGGTGCTGTACTGCACCGCTGTAGCTCTGTACTGTGTGTGATTGATTGAGACTATAGACGTTGTCGTGTCTTTGGCTATACCTGATTAAGTGCTATGACATGCTATTCTATAAAATAATTTATCTGTAATTAATATTACCTGATTAAGCTAATCAGGTAAATAATTAACTAGAATGTCGGGGCACCACAAAATAATGTTTATAGAGCTGTTATCTTCCGAATAAACTCTTAAAGACCTAGTAATCTTTTTTTAAATCAGTAATAATGTCTCAGACGCCAACTGATCTGGCATCATATTCATTTAGTACCAACGCATATTTTCAACTGGTTGGTACTAAATGAATATGATGCCAGATCAGTTGGCGTCTGAGACATAATTACTGATCCGAATTGTGGTTCCGTTTGCCATCTTTTGATGTCACCAGACTCTCCATGTTAACAAAGGGATTTTCAATAGTCACATCGGTAGAGTAGAGAGAGGAAAAAAATGGAAAAGTATTTATGGGGGTCATAAACGTCATGACAACGTGGACTTTGGAGATCAAAGTTGTTTGAATCCGAATGAATCAGAATTCTCTCTCTGCACCCAAAGGAAAATAGAAAACATTTGTAGAATATAACAAATATGTTCAGCCAATTGTCGCTTCTTTCTCTCATAGCGCATCAAAATGATTTTAGAACACAAAAATGAGTACAGCCTCTCGTTATAATGTAATCAACACATTACGTACATTTCACAACGATAAAACAACATACCTGTATCCAAGAGAAAATACAAAACATTTGTAGAGCACAAATATGTTCAGCCAATTGTCGCTTCTTTCTCTCATAGCGCATCAAAATGATTTTAGAACACAAAAAATGAGTACAGCCTCTCGTTATAATGTAATCAACACATTACGTACATTTCACAACGATAAAACAACATACCTGTATCCAAGAGAAAATACAAAACATTTGTAGAGCACAAATATGTTCTGCCAATTGTCGCCTCTTTCTACAACATAGACGCACAGTACAAAGGACTGGGATCAGCCGAGGAGCTCGGCATCATTCGCACATACAATACCTTAGCTAGCTAGTAACCACATGTTGAATTAAGAATGTCAATATCATCCTAAAGGTAAGATTAAAATTGCATCTTGACAATACCATCCACTTATAAGTAAACTCTAAATATACATTATTCAGGAATAAAACACTGTGTCATGACTTTGTAAAGAAATCTATGTTTTCTAAAGATGACAGAAAAGGTGTGCCTACCTCTCATAGTGCATCAAAATTATTTCAGCACGAGCACGCAGGGCAAAACGCAAGCACATGCTCCCCTATTCTAAGGATGCGGGCATGCACAGTAACAAATCAACATGCTATATAATATATGAACCTGGTGAAATTCACAAAGTATTGTTTGTTACACCAAGAGACCGACACTGTTGCTTGCCATTAGCCATCATATACTACATTTTGTGTAATCTGTCCTACACTTTTAGGCTCTCTTCCATGACAAAGTCAAATACTGTGCTGATTATCATTATATATATTTTTTTTTTATTTCGCCTTTTTTTTTTACCAGGTAGGCCAGTAGAGAACAAGTTCTCATTTACAACTGCGACCGGGCCAAGATAAAGCAAAGCAGTGCAACAAAAAATGGTTGTTCACTTGCAAGTGCTATTCTGGGGCCTGCCGAGTGGCGCAGCGGTCTAAGGCATTGCATTACAGCGTCACTACAGCCTGGGGTTCAATCCAGGCCGTACAATTGGCCCAGCGTTGTGAGGGTTTGGCCGTGGGGGGCTTTACTTGGCCCATTGCGTTCCAGTGACTCCTTGCAGTGGTCTTCAGTTGAATGGTGTTTCTTCCAACAAATTGGTGCAGCTGGCTTCCGGGTTGAGTGGGTGGGTGTTAACTTCTTGCATCGAGCCATCCCGGATCCGGGGATCGTGACTACAGCCTCAAGCCAATTACCATAACGCAACGTTAACTATTCATGAAAATCGCAAATAAAATGAAATCAATATGCTAGCTCTCAAGCTCAGCCTTTTGTTAACAACACTGTCATCTCAGATTTTCAAAATAGGCTTCTCAACCATAGCAAAACAAGCATTTGTGTAACAGTATTGATAGCTAGCGTAGCATTTAGCGTTAGCATTCAGCAGGCAACATTTTCACAAAAACCAGAAAAGCATTCAAATAAAATAATTTACCTTTGAAGAACTTCGGATGTTTTCAATGAGGAGACTCTCAGTTCGATAGCAAATGTTCAGTTTTTCCTGAAAGATTATTTGTTTAGGAGAAACCGCCTCATGCCAATGACTCCTTATATGGCTGTGAATGGGCCACGAGTGAGCTTAGGCTTTCTGTCACTTCCCCAAGGTGTCGACAGCATTGTGACGTATTTGTAGGCAAATCATTGGAAGATTGACCATAAGAGACTACATCTACCAGGTGGTCGCTTGGTGTCCTCCGTTGCAATTATTGCGGTAATCTCCAGCTGCAGTATTTTTCCATTTGCTTCTGATGAGAAACCAACTGTCACGACTGATATATTATCAAATATATATGTGAAGAGCACCTTGAGGATTGATTCTAAACAATGTTTGCCATGTTTCTATCGATATTATGGAGCTAATTTGGAAAAAAGTTCGGCGTTGTAGTGACTGCATTTTCCGGTCTTTTGCTTAGCCAAACGTGATGAACAAAACGAAGTTATTTAGCCAGAAAAATATTATTTTTGGAAAAAAGGAACATTTGCTATCTAACTGGGAGTCTCGTCATTGAAAGCATCTGAAGTTCTTCAAAGGTAAATGATTTGGTTGCTTTTCTTATTTTTGTGAAAATGTTGCCTGCTGCCAGCACAGCCTAGCATAGCATTATGCCATGCTAAACTTACACAAATGCTTGTCTAGCGTTGGCTGTAACGCATATTTTGAAAATCTGAGATGACTGTGTTGTTAACAAAAGGCTAAGCTTGTGTTTGAATATATTTATTTAATTTCATTTGAGATTTTCATGAATAGGAAACGTTGCGTTATGGTAATGCGCTTGAGGCTATGATTACGCTCCCGGATACGGGATTGCTCGTCGCTAGAGGTTCATTTGTGCAATGAAGAGGTAGGGCCAACTAGGAACTGCATAACACTGTTGAGAGTTGCGCAAGCTGGTTTTTTCTAGATCAAATAAATTGACATTTTGGATATATATGGACGGAATTAATCGAACAAAAAGGACCAATTGTGATGTTTATGGGACATATTGGAGTGCCAACAAAAGAAGCTCGTTAAAGGTAAGGCATGTTTTATATTTTATTTCTGCGTTTTGTGTAGCGCCTGCAGGGTTGAAATATGCTACCCTCTTTGTTTACTGTTGTGCTATCATCAGATAATAGCTTCTTATGCTTTCGCCGAAAAGCCTTTTTAAAATCTGACATGTTGGCTGGATTCACAACGAGTGTAGCTTTAATTGAGTATCTTACATGTGTGATTTAATGAAAGTAAGATTTTTATATACATTTTTATTTATTTGCCGCGCTGCATTTTCCCTATAAGAAGTTAAAGACTCTAGTAACATAAATTTGCACTGGCAATGAGAAACTGTACTAGCAGATTAATAACATATCAGATGTCAAAAAATTCAAAACTGATATGACTGAACTGGACAAACGTGTGGAGGAGGCTGAAACGGGTTGACCTTGGAGAAAATTGCACGAGAAAAGCTCCAGAAAAGCATGGATGAACAAAAATACACAATTACGAGGCTTACTGAAAGATTAAACGGGACGAAGGACATCAGTTTGTATTTTCTTTTACATCATCGGATATTTTCAGTCCTTTTTTCTCAATTTCTGCCTGACTGACATGCCCAAAGTAAACTGCCTGTTAGTCAGGCCCAGAAGCCAGGATATGCATATAATTGGTACCATTGGATAGACAACACTTTGAAGTTTGTGGAAATGTTAAAATAATGTATGACCCTATAGAACAATTGATATGGTAGGAGAGAATCCAAAGAAAAACCAACCAGAATTTTTATTTTTGAGAGCCCATGCTCTTACAATGGGAAGCATAGGGGCATATGCAATTCCAGCCCCCAGAATGCAATTCCTATGGCTTCCACTAGATGTCAGCAGTCCTTGTTCAAGGTTTCAGGCCTGTAACTTGAATAATGATGAAGAAACATGAGTTTTAGTACGAAGACACCAGTTTGGCAATCTGTGTTTGAGCATGCGACGAAGAGGACTCGCACTTGCTAATTTTGCTTTCCTATTGAACATACTTCTTTCCGTATTAAATATTGCAGTTACCACTAGGCAGGGTAGCCTAGTGGTTAGAGCATTGGACTAGCAACCGAAAGGTTGCAAGTTCAAACCCCTGAGCTGATAAGGTACAAATCTGTCATTCTGCCCCTGAACAGGCAGTTAACCCACTGTTCCTAGACTGTCATTGAAAATAAGAATTGTTCTTAACTGACTTGCCTAGTTAAATAAAGGAAAAATTTAAATGACATTTTAGGGAACCTGAGGAGTAATTAGAAACTTATTTTAACCTCTCTGGGCATGGAACCCGCTAACGGGCTGAAATTCCACAACATACGGTGATCGCTACATAAATAGTCATATTATACATTCATGAAAATAAAAGTGTCTCACATGTATCGAAAGCCTAGGATCTTGCTAATCCAACTGCGTTGTCAGATTTAAAAAAGGATTTACTGCGAAAGAATACGATGCGATTATCTGAGCATAGAGCCTTTTTTCTGAACACAGCATTTTTTAAAACTTGTTGAAACAAAGTTTAGGTGTAGTCTTTCAGATTTTCAGACATGGCAAACGTTTTTTTCAAATATCTATTCAATAATATATCAACCGGGACAGTTGGCTTCTTAGTAGGAAAGAGAGAAACAATGGCCGCATTTGTTTATTACGCACAAATCACTCTGAGAGCTATCAGCTGACCACTGACGCAATGTTGTTCTTCACGCTCATTTTTCAAAATGAAAGCCTGAAACTATCTTGTGACACTAGACACATTAGGGAAGCCATAGAAAAAGGAATCTGGTTGATACCTCATTCACTGCTCAATAGGGACGCATAGGAACGCAGAGCTTTCTAAATAAGAGTCCCTTCCTGATTGGATTTTTCTCAGGCTTTCGCCTTCAATAACAGTTCTGTTATATTCACAGACAATATTTTTACAGTTTTGGAAACTTTAGTGTTTTCTATCCTAAGCTGTCAATTATATGCATATTCTAGCAACTTGTCCAGACAAAATAGCCCGTTTACTTTGGGAATGTTATTTTTTCCAAAAATGAAAATAGTGCCCCCTAGTTTCAAGAGGTTAACTATGGGGACAAAGTTAAAGTGGCCATCCATTTTCGGACCTTTGATGTATGAGGACCATCGGGTCGACATCAATGCCAACATGAGTGGAGACATGAAACGCAGCAAATTCTACCCTATAAAGAAAAAGCTATGGGAAAAACAAATCCCGTTCTCTTCTCTCTTTTCCTGCACAACTACGGGGTCAAATGGAAGGAAAGAGACATCACACTGAAATCAGCTAAATAAGCTACCTGATTCCTAGATAACCTGGACAAGGATAACGGTGGAAATGGCCATGAATGAAATGCGTAGATAATAGAATAGCCTCTTAACATACAATGTATGTATGACAGATGGGCACAGGACTATTGAACTGTTTAGACTACTGAAATTAGGTGAACGAGGGACTATTACACCATAGCACACCATAGCACACCATAGCACATCATAGCACATCATAGCACACCATAGCACACCATAGCACACCATAGCACACCAAAGACTACCACATATTTACAACACAAAATCCATGTGTACGTGTATGTATTGTGTGTATGTTATCATGTGTGTGTATGCATGTGTCTGTGCCTGTGTGTGTGTGTGTGTCTTCATAGTCCCCACTGTTCCATAAAGTGTATTTTTATCCATTTTTAAAAATCTAATTTTACTTCTTGCATGAGTTGTATGATGTTGAATAGAGTTCCATGTAGTTAAGGCTCTATGTCATACTGTGCGCCTCCCATACTCTGTTCTGGACATGGGGACTGTGAAGAGACCTTTGGTGTCATGTCTTGTGGGGTATGCATGAGTGTCCGAGCTGTGTGCTAGTTGTTTAAACAAACAGCTCGGTGCATTTAGCATGTCAACACTTCTTACAAAAACAAGTTGTGATGAAGTCAATCTCCCCTTTACTTACATCCAGGAGAGATTGACATGCATATTAGTAATGTTAGCTCTCCATTTACATTTAAGGGCCAGCCGTGCTGCCCTGTTCTGGGCGAATTCTAATTTTCCTAAGTCCCTCTTTGTGGCACCTGACCACACTTCAACAGTGAAGAGGCGACTGCGGGATGCTGATTTTCTTAGCAGAGTTCCTCTGTCCAGTGTCTGTGTTCTTTTGCCCATCTTAATATTTTCTTTTGATTGGTCAGTCTGAGATATGTCTTTTTCTTTGCAACTCTGCCTAGAAGGCCAGCATCCCGGAGTCGCCTCTTCACTGCTGACGTTGAGACTGGTGTTTTGCGGGTACTATTTAATGAAGCTGCCAGTTGAGGACTTGTGAGGCCGCTGTTTCTCAAACTAGACACTAATGTACTTGTCCTCTTGCTCAGTTGTGCACCAGGGCCTCTCACTCTTTCTATTCTGGTTAGAGACAGTTTGTTCTGTGAAGGGAGTAGTACACAGCATTGTACAAGATCTTCAGTTTCTTGGCAATGTTTTGCATGGAATAGCCTTAATTTCTCAGAACAAGTGTAGACTGATGAGTTTCTAAACTCCGGGACCACCCACCAGCAAAAATGTTTTGCCTGATGCAGGACTGTAGTGCCAGAGAAGAGAGACTCTCAGACTGAAATATTCACACCTCCCATTAATTTACAAAAATATATTTTATAAGGTTTATATATTGTTTAGACTACCGATAGATCAGCGTTCTATGTCCTCCTTGTGATAGTGTGGTGCAATGACAGAATGATGCAATTTTCCACAAACTGCCACCATCTACAAACAAATGGTCGCAGCATCAAAGCTCAAAACCTTTAATTGAGGAACCTCTGAACCTTGTCCCTAATGTAGAGGCCTATGGGATTTTCAATGAAGAGGTAAGGGAGGGGGATGGTTCATGTGATCTGCATAACATACCAATTGATATACCTTGGTATGCATCCTCGTCTGTACGTATACCTACAGACACAAATGGGAGCAGTTCAGTCATCTGCACCCAATACTGCTAGTCTTCAACATCTTTTTTTTTTTACCTCTTTGTGGATTGATATCCATTGAATTGTGTCCATTTTCTGTTTTATAAAGATTTTCACAAATATGAAAAGATAGATGGTATCATCATAAAACAATATCGATTTAGATCATGCATTACATTTTGCCTTCACCTCCTTTCAATTCAAATCCAACATTTTTCAGTTGGTTAGTTAGGTTAGGTTCCTGCAGAAAACCCCAACAACTTAGGAGGCTCCTCGATGAACCACACTACCTAGATCCCTAAGGATATTCGAAGAACTTTGAGGATCTTAGAAGAACCCTTGTTGGCCCCGCCTAATTGTTTGAGTGTACACTCCTAGAATGAATGTCATGCACCCGGAAATGTCCCATCTCTGTTGGAGATGCAAAAAGCACAAAGGAACCCTATTACATATGCTGTAGACCTGTGACAAACGGACACCGTTGTGGGATAATGTACAGAATGTGCTATCATTTCATTGTGTCTATGAATTTATATCCATTCATCTCCACGATTATGTCTGTTGAGAAATATACGTAAATATAGTTGATCAGTAACCCACCAAGATCGACATGGTGGTCTTTTTGAGTCTGTTCAATTAATTATGCGAGAAATGATGGTGGAAAAGCCTTTTTGTGCATATATTGATATTACACCCATCATATTGAAGTAAATGAGTCACGGGATGATATGGTGTGTGTTCCTCCCACTACGACTTGGGAAACCACCAGTGCACAGTGATCTTGATGCTCCTGTCCAATAAATATCGAGGGTCTTATTCTGGTGACATGATGATGCTTGCCTGCTGTTTGACAAATACAATATTATCACTCTTATCTATAATAATGTCATCATGTAGACTAGCCTACCTGCACTGTATCTGCACGCTTCTGGCTAGAGCACATTTACCAAGACCAGATTGGGCACATTTACAGTTTTTGTGACAAAACTATCAGTAGAGTTGAAAATGTGATGGAAACGCATTGAACATGACAATTTAAGCAAAAAAAAGTAAATGTTGTGTGCACTGTCATCACACACTGATTTTTCAGTTTGGTGGAAACACACAACTGGTGGAGAAATTAGCATATATTCTTTATGTATATTTCAGAATATTCACATGAAAATCTGTTGCCAATTGGATGAAAACCTAGTATCAGACTACGTTTTGTAATGTAGATCTAATTGCTGCAAAAAAAATGTATAGCCATCCATTTGAGAGCCTCATTCACCCTTAAGAACAACTGGAAACCATATTTTGATCACCTTGGGGAATGTGTTGTAAGAGTGGCCATTTTGTTGTTGTGTTGTGGAAAAACATTTTTTTTTAAAATTTGCCTGTACAATCTGTTTCCCGCTATTTAGTTATATACGTTATGAGTTAAGTTCAAGATTTCACTTTGCATTTTTCTTCTCACAGCTTTGATTGTCTTTTATGACCCTTTGGGAGCGAGTGCACAATTTTGAAGAGGTTGTTAACAGCAGAGCCATCTTAATCGCAGAATGCGAAAAAATGCAACAGGAGTCTTTCATTTGCTTCACCAACACGAGCAGTGGGTAGATGAGTCGTGCATTACCTTTTAACAGGCAGCACATTAATCTCCTGGTCGCTGGCCACGGTGACACTGATGGGAGCAGATGGCGTTTGGGGCTGCGGCGGCGGAGTGAAGGGTGCAGCCGTTGAGAGAACTCAGATGAGGCTGACGCGACTGCGAATGACCGCCGATGACCGGCCAGCCCATGATCCCCTGTCTTTGGGCCTGAACCAGTGCCAGCGGGACCAGCTGTGCTCCAGGTGCCGGGAGGTAGCGGAGTGTTCGCCACCGCATCAACAGAGCACAAAGAGAGGATCATTTATCCAGGTGTCAACACCCATCCGCTCGGCGACCCAGGTGTCAAAGTCGTTAATGGAGGGGTTGTTTGTTTACGGCTGGATTAGTGACAACTCACAGGTGGATGAGATGCTGGTACACAGCGAGGCTGTTGGATGAAACAGAGCCAAAAAAGAAGTATCAACATTCTATCTCAATTGGTGAGAAATTGGTCCTCTCCTCGTCTCCTCCTCTTCATCTGCACTGATTGGAAAATAATTGATGGAAGCTCATCATTAGAAAATTTGCCCTGTGCCTTGAAATTCGGTTACCAAAAACACATCTTTAAGGTATTTTCGAATTTCTCTCCCTCATGAGGAGGGGGGATAATAATAGTTCAGATCAAATCAGATAGTATTGGTCACATACACATATTTAGCCAAAATTGTTGTGGGTGTAGCGAAAGGATTGTGTTCATAGCTACAACAGTATCTAACAATTTACAAGTAAAATAATGGAATTAAGAAATATATAAATATTAGATCAAGCACAGTTGGAGTGGCATTTCCTAAAAAACAATAGAATAGAATACAGTATATAAAGATGAGCGGTATGAAAACATTATTGAAGTGACTAGTGTTCCATTATTAAAGTGGCCAGTGAGTCCAAGTCTATGTATGTAGGGCAAAAGCCTCTAAGGTGCAGGGTTGATTAACCGGGTGGAAGTTGGCAAGTGATGGCTATTTAACAGTCTGATGGCCTTGATATAGAAGCTGTTTTTCAGTCTCTCAGTCCCAGCTTTCATGTACCTGTACTGACCTCGCCTTCTGGATGAAGTTGAGGTGAAAAGGCTGTGGCTCAGGTGATTGATGTCCTTGATGATCTTTTTGCCCTTCCTGTGACATCGGGTGCTGTAGGTGTCCTGGAGGGCAGGTAGTTTGCCCCTGGAGATGCATTGGGCAGACCGCACCACCCTCTGGAGAGTCCTGTGGTTATGGGCGGTGCAGTTGCCATACCAGGCAGTGACACAGCCCGACAGGATGCTCTCAATTGTGCATCTACAAAAGTTTGTGAAAGTTTAAGGGGCCAAGACAAATTTATTCAGCTACCTGAGGTTGAGGAGGCGCTGTTGCGCCTTTTTCACCACACTGTCTGTGTGGGTGGATCATTTCAGATCATCAGAGATGTGTACGCTGAGGAACTTGAAGCTTTCCCTTTTCTCCGCTGCTGTCCCATCGATGTGGATAGGGGGGTGCTCCCTCTGTTGTTTCCTGAAGTCCACGATAAGCTCCTTTGTTTTGTTGACATTGAGAGAGATGTTATTTTCCTGGCACCACTCTCCTACGACCCTCACCTCACCTGTCTCGTCATTGTTGGTAATCAGGCCTACTACTGTTGTGTTGTCTGCAAACTTGATGATTGAGTTGGAGGTGTGCATGGCTACGCAGTCGTGGATGAAAAGGGAGTACAGGAGAGAGCTCAGAACGCACCCTTGTGGGGCCCCAGTGTTGAGGATCAACGAAGTGGAGTTGTTGTTTCCAGTGGTGTAAAATACTTTAGTAAAAATACTTTAAAGGTAGGTATCCGCACTTTACTTCGCAATTTATACTTTTGACGACTTTTACTTTTACTTCACAACATTCCTTATTAAGAAAATATTATACTTTTTACTCCATACATCTTTCTTGACACCCAAAAGTATTCATTACATTTTGACTGCTAAGCATGACAGGAAAATGGTCCAATTCACGTACTTATTCACGTACTTATCAACAGAACATCGCTGGTCATCCCTACTGCCTCTGATCTGAACACTAAACACACCTTTTTGTTTGTGAATTACGTCTGAATGTTGGAGTGTGCCTCTGGCTATCTGTAAATTTAAAAAGTAAAAAATTGGTTTGCGAAAATAAGGAATTTGAAATGATTTATACTTGTACTTTTGATACTTAAGCATATTTTAAACAAAATACTTTTAGACATTTACTCAATTAGAATTTTACTGGGTGACTTTTACTTGAGTCAATTTCACTCAAGTATGGCAAGTGAGTACCTTTTCCACCACTGGTTGTTTCCTACCTTCACCACCGTCAGGAAGTCCAGGGCCCATTTGCACAGGGCGGGGTTGAGACCCAAGGCCCCGAGCTTAATGATGAGCTTGGAGGTTACTATGGTGTTGAATGCTGAGCTATAGTCAATTAACAGCATTCTTACATAGGTATTCCTCTTCTCCAGATGGGATAGGGCAATGTGCAGTGTGATGGCGATTGCATCGTCTCTGGATCTATTGGGGCAGTAAGCAAATTGAAGTGGGTCTAGGGTGTAAGGTAAGGTAGCAGTGATTTATTCCTTGATGACAGAAGTGAACGCTACGGGGCGATAGTCATTTAGTTCAGTTACCTTTGCTTTCTTGGGTACAGGAACAAAGGTGGACATCTTGAAGCAAGTGGGGACAGCAGACTGGGATAGGGAAAGATTGAATATGTCCGTAAACACTCCAGCCAGCTGGTCTGCGCATGCTCTGCAGACGAGGCTAGGGATGTCGTCTGGGCCGGAAGCCTTGTCAGGGTTAACACGCTTAAGTGTGGTCCTTCTGTAGCTCAGTTGGTAGAGCATGGCGCTTGTAACGCCAGGGTAGTGGGTTTGATCCCCGGGACCACCCATACGTAGAATGTATGCACACATGACTGTAAGTCGCTTTGGATAAAAGCGTCTGCTAAATGGCATATATTTATATATTTCCTTGGTAGCGGGCCACGTCGGTGGCACTGTGTTATCCTCAAAGCGGGCGAAGAAGGTGTTTAGCTTGTCCGGAAGCAAGACACCAGTGTCCGCGACGTGGCTGGTTTTCCCTTTGTAGTCTGCGATATATGTCTCGTGTCCGAGGCGTAGAATTGTGACTCCACTTTGTCTCTGTACTGACGTTTTGCCTTTTTTAATTGCCTTATAGAGGGAATAACTATTCTGTTTTGTATTCAGACATATTCCCAGTCACCTTGCCATGGTTAAATGCGGCGGTTCAGCTTTCAGCACGAAAAATGTCATCTATACACGGTTTCTGGTTTGGGTAGGTTTTAATAGTCACAGTGGGTACAAAATCTCCTATACACTTCCTAATGAACTCAGTCACCATATCCGTGTATTGGTCGATGTTATTCTCAGAGGCTACCCGGAACATTTCCCAGTCCGCGTGATCAAAATCATTTTAAAGCATGGATTCCGATTGGTCAGTCCAGCATTGCAAAGACCTTAGCATGGATATTTCCTGTTTGATTTACTGCCTGTAGGAAGGGAGGAGAAAAATCGAGTCGTGAACACATTTGCCAAAGAAGGGCGGGGGAGGACCTTGTAGGCATTTCGAAATGTTGAGTAGCAGTGGTCCAATGTTTTTCCTAGATGATTACTCTAGTCAATCTGTTGATAGAACTTTGGGAGTTTTCCTCAAATTTGCTTTGTTAAAATCCCCAGCTACAATTTTTTATTTGACCTTTATTTAACAAGTCAGTTAAGAATAAACTCATATGTTCAATGACGGCCTAGGAACAGAAGAGTGGGTTAACTGCCTTGTTCAGGGGCAGAACAACAGATTTTTACCTTGTCAGCTCGGGGATTCGATCTAGCAACCTTTCGGTTACTAGTCCAATAAATGTGGCCACAGGATATGTGGTTTCCAGTTTGCATAATGTCCAGTGTAGTTATTTGAGGGCCGTCCTGATATAAGCTTGAGGGGGAATATACACGGCTGTGACTATAACTGAAGAGAATTCTCTTTGGAGGTAATACGGGCTTGAGTTTTTGTATGTTATCACACCAGTATTTAATCAGGACACATACACCCCCGCCTTTCTTCTTCCCAGAGAGTTCTTTATTCCTGTCTGCATGATGTACTGAGAACCCAGCTGGCTCTATAGATGAGGACAGTATATCCCAAGAGAGTCACGTTTCCGTGAAACAGAGTATGTTACAATCCTTGATGTCTCTCTGGAAGGAGTTCCTCACCCTGAGCTCGTCTACTTTATTATCCAGAGACTGAACATTAGTGAGTAATATACTCAGAAGCGATGGATTGTGTGCACGTCTCCTGAGTTGGAATAGTAATCCAGTTTTCTCTTCCACTGGCATGCTGTTATGTTCAGCTCATAATTGCTTTCTTTCTTTTTCTGTTATCTGGTGGTCAAAGCAAGTGTGAAAACAGTCTAGACAACTCCTTGCTCTCTGTCTTATCTCTCTCTCTCCAGTTAATGTCACCTTCTCCAGCTCTTACTAACACCTACACATGAGCCTGCTCTCTTTACATTAACTGTAACTAGCATCCTTACCGACAAACATCGGACGTTAAAAAATGATTGATGATTTCAGCATCCACAGATTTTTTGGTTTGTTACAGACCAGCCTTGATATGGCCCAAACAAAGACTTACAGGATTGCTTCAGATTTGGTCCAGACTAAATTTGAACCAATCGTAAACGTCTAAGTTTCATAAGTTTGTACAGTAAAGCACAGTAGAGTACAGGAAAGTAAAAAAAATTTTGATTAGAGTATAGTTCAGCATAGTACAATCCTGTACAGTAGAGTTTAATAGAGTAGAGTTCAGTACTGTAACGTAGATCATACGAGTTGAGTACTGACTACTGTACTGAAAGGTACTTTACTGAACTGGACTGTACTCTACTGAGCTCTACGGTTTTGTACTTTGATGTCCAAACTTATGATGCAACTGAGCTCATCATAGATGTCTATGATTCATTCAGCATTAGTTGTGTCCGGACCAACCAAATGTGGTCTTGTTTGGAGGCGGAGCTCATTAAAATAACAGCCAGTGTGTGGAATAATACCCTCTTTACCCACATATGCAAAGGAGGATATTGCATATTTCTACCTTTGTTTACCTATTCAGGTTAAATCGCCATGAAGAGTAATAATCATATCATATAATTCCGTTACCGCAATTCTGTTACCAGTGTAAATCCACTTCACTTACTTCAATAAGCGAAAGAGATTTTTTCAAAGTGAAGTCATGTTGTAGCTGACATTCTTTTCCGCAGACATCTTTGCATCTTAATTCGGAGCAGATATTTTACAGAGTTGTTGGGAAACGTGGCCACATAAACTGAGGGAGATTTTACCAAAATTCTGTTACCAAACGTTGCATCTGCACAGTTCTTCCAGTAAATTTGTTTTTGTAAAATGTTCAGTGTAAATGGTTTAAATTGAATGAAAATGCAATGCAAATATCTTATTTGGGGTGGCAGGGTAGCCTAGTGGTTAGAGCGTTGGACTAGTAACCAGAAGGTTGCAAGTTCAAATCGCGAGCTGACAAGGTACAAATCTGTCGTTCTGCCCCTGAACAGGCAGTTAACCCACTGTTCCTAGGCCGTCATTGAAAATAAGAATTTGTTCTTAACTGACTTGCCTGGTTAAATAAAGGAAAAAATAATAATAATAATAAAACATTTTACAAAAGTATTCACACCCCTTTGCTATGAAAAATGGAACTTTTGCCCTGATTGCCAAGTCTAGGACCAAAAGGCTCCTCAACAGCTTCTACCCCAAAGCCATAAAACTGCTGAACAATTAATAAAATCGCCACTGGACAATTTACATTGACCCCCCCCTCCCTTTTGTACACTGCTGCTACTCTCTGTTTATTATCTATGCATAGTCACTTCATCCCCACCTACATGTACAAATTACCTCAACTAACATGTAGCCCCGCACACTGACTCGGTACAGGTGCCCCCGGTATATAAACTCATTATTGTTATTCTTATTGTTTTACTTTTTATTATTACATTGATTTTAGTCTACTTGGTAAATATTTTCTTAACTCTTCTTGAACTGCACTGTTGGTTAAGGGCTTGTGTTAAGGGTGGGTTAAAAATAAAGTTTGATTTGATTTGACCCTCTAAATTGAGCTCAGTTGCATCCAATTTCCTTTTATCGTCCTTGAGATGTCATTACAACTTGACGGGAGTCCACCTGTGGCCAATTAAAATGTTTGGACATGATTTGGAAAGAAACACACCCGTCTACATAAGGTTGACGTACATATCAAAGCAGAAACTATATCAAGGAACAAGTCCGTAGGTCTCCAAGATAGAATTGTGATGAGGCATATATCTGGGGAAGGGTATAAAATCATTTTTAGAATGTTGAATGGTTCCAAGAGCACAGTGGTCTCCATCGTTGGGAAATGGAAAAAATACGGAATTACCTAGACTGCCTAGAACTGAGCAACTGGGCAAGAAGGACCTTGGTCAGAGAGGTGACCAATGAACACTCTAACATAACTACAGAGTTCCTTGGCTGAGATTGAACCTGTCAGAAGGACAACAGTCTCTAAAGCACTTCAACAATCTGGGTTTTATGGGAGAGTGGCCAGACGGTGTTACGCACTTAGGCGTAGTGGGTGCGGAGTCAGGCGCAGGAGACAAAAGGTACAGAACAATGCTTTAATCTCCGGCACAGAGAAAATAGTACACACCAATACAGGGCGCACATAAACGACCGGCCCAAAACCAGGACCAAACCAGCCCGGAGAAAAACCAAAATTGAAACGCACTACCACACACACAAAAGGGAAAAGGGATCGGTGGCAGCTAGTAGACCGTTGACGATGATCGCCTAGCGCCACGCAAACAGGAAGAGGAGCCACCTTCGGTGGGAGTCATGACAGTAAACCCCCCCGACACGGGGCTCCCGCAGCGCGCCGACACCGACCTCGAGGGTGACCCGGAGGGCGAGGTGCAGGGCGATCCGGATGGAGGCGATGGAAATCCCTCAACAGTGACCGGTACCCAGCACCTCTCCTCTGGACCATAACCCTCCCAGTCCACGAGGTACTGCAGGCCCCTCACCCGGCGTCTAGAGTCCAGAACAGCACGTACTGTGTATGCCGGGGACCCCTTGATGTCCAGAGGGGGCAGAGGGACCTCCCGCACCTCACCTTCCTGCAGGGGACCAGCTACTACCGGCCTGAGGAGAGACACATGAAATGAGGGGTTAATGAGATAATAGGACCTCGTTTTTCCTCCCCAGCTTCCGGCAGGGCAAGCGGAGGGGCAGGTTTCGGGTCGAGAGCCAGACCCTGTCCCCTGGTGCGAACACGGGGGCCTCACTGCGGTGGCGGTCAGCGCTCCTCTTCTGCAGTCCACCGGCTTGCTTGAGGGATTCCTAGACGGCCCCCCAGGTCTCCTTAGAGGCCTGCACCCATTCCTCCACCGCAGGAGCCTCGGTCTGACTCTGATGCCACGGTGCCAGGACCGGCTGGTAGCCCAACACGCATTGAAATGGTGACACGTTCGTGGAGGAGTGGCGGAGTGAGATCTGGGCCAACTCCGCCCATGGGACGTACCTCGCCCATTCTCCTTGCCGGTCCTGGCAATACGACTGCAGAAACCTACCCACCTCCCTGTTCACTCTCTCCACCTGCCCATTACTCTCGGGGTGATAACCAGAGGTCAAGCTGACCGAGACCCCAAACGCTCCATAAACGCTCTCCACACTCGGGACGTGAACTGGGGACCCCGATCAGCGACAATGTCCTCCGGCACCCCGTAGTGCCGGAAGACGTGGGTAAATAGGGCCTCCGCAGTCTGTAGGGCCGTAGGGAGACAGGGCAACGGGAGGAGACAGCAGGACTTAGAAAACCGATCCACAACAACCAGGATCGTAGTGTTCCCCTGAGACGGGGGAAGATCGGTAAGGAAGTCCACTGACAGGTGAGACCATGGCCGTTGTGGAACGGGGAGGGGCTGTAACTTCCCTCTAGGCAGGTGCCTAGGAGCCTTACTCTGAGCGCACACCGAACAGGAAGAGATAGAACCTCACGTCCGTAACTAAGGTGGGCCACCAGTACTGCCCCCTAAGACCCTGCGCTGTCCTCGCCACACCAGGATAACCTGAAGAGGGTAGCGTGTGACCCCACGAATCAATTGATTACGAACACCAAGCGGCACGTACTTACGACCTGCAGGACACTGTGGAGGCGCAGGTTCCAACCGTAACGCCCGCTCTACCCAAGCACTGTGCTAGCACGGCTCCAACCCCAGCCACAGATGCATCTACCTCCACTGTGAATGCTAAAGACTGGTCCCACGGGAGCATCAGTGAACAGCGCCTTCAACCGACTGATGGCTCTGTCCGCATCTGCCAACCACCGTAAACACGCAAGCCCCCCCTTCAGCAGTGAGGTAATGGGAGCCGCCACCTGGCCAAAACCCCAGATAAACCTCCGGTGGCAAACCCTAAAAACCGCTGCACCTCCATTACCGTGGTTGGAGTCGACCAATTACGCACGGCCTTAATGCGGTCACACTCCATCACCACCCCCGAGGTGGAGACGGCTTGTTTGGAGAACACACACTTCTCAGCCTTAACGTATAGGTCATGCTCCAGCAGTCGACCAAGCACCTTGCACACCAGAGACACATGCGCGTGCGTGTGGCAGAATAGATCAGGATATCATCGATATATACCACCACGCCCTGCCCGTGCAGATCCCTGAGAATCTCGTATACAAAGGATTGAAAGACGGCTGGAGCATTCTTTAACCTCTTGTTCCTACCCGACACGCAGGCGTCCCATCTAGACATCTGGAAATGCAAATGCACTACGCTAAATGCTAATAGCAGTAGTTAATAGTTAAAACTCAAACGTTCATTAAAATACACATGCAGGGTACTGAATTAAAGCTACACTCGTTGTGAATCCAGGCAACAAGTCAGATTTTTAAAATGCTTTTCTGCGAAAGCATGAGAAGCTATTATCTGATAACATGTAACACCCCAAAAGACCCGCAGGGGACGTAAACAAAATAATTAGCATAGTCGGCGCTACACAAAACGCACAAATAAAATATAAAACATTCATTACCTTTGACCATCTTCTTTGTTGGCACTCCTAGATGTCCCATAAACATCACTATTGGGTCTTTTTTTTCTCGATTAAATCGGTCCATATATAGCCTAGATATCGATCTATGAAGACTGTGTGATCAAGGAAAAAAATAGCGTTTTATAACGTAACGTCATTTTTTACGATAAACTTTCACAAAACACTTCGAAATACTTTTGTAGTGCAACTTTAGGTATTAGTAAACGTTAATAAGCGATCAAATTGATC
>NC_068443.1:47019260-47128782 GCF_023373465.1 Oncorhynchus keta
GGTCGGAGACCGGAAGAACTGCGCTGCCTCGTGTCTGTTTGAACAAGAAACAAATCGTAGGCAAATGACAAGACTGTTGACATCGTGTGGAAGCTGTAGGTATTGCAACCTCTGCCCCATTTAATGTGGTTCACGTTTAACAATGGGTTGAAGTGGCGCATGGATATATTTTCCCATTTTCAGTGATCAGATTTTCCTGCACTTTTCGATGAAACGCACATTCTGTTATAGTCACAGCCGTGATTTAACCAGTTTTGTAAACGTCTGAGTGTTTTCTATCCACACATACTAATCATATGCATATACTATATTCCTGGCATGAGTAGCAGGGCGCTGAAATGTTGCGCGATTTTTAACAGAATGTTCGAAAAAGTAGGGGGGAGGGGGTAGGAGTAACAGGTTAATGGTACCAGCGCTAGATCAGGCGAAAGCCTTTGATCACGTGAATAGATCCTTTTTATTCAGAGTGTTAGGCCGATTAGGATTTGGGGAGAAGTTCATAGGATGGATTCGTACATTATATGTCGGAGCGGGGTGCCAGGTTTACCCATACGGCATGACGAGGTACTCATAATGGCCAGATGTGGTACTATAAGCAGTTTTCCACTCTTCTCCCTCCCGAATACGCACCAGATTATACGCGCTCCTGAGGTCTAGTTTTGTGAAAAACTGTACTACGTGAAATGATTACACCGCCGTAGCGATGAGAGGTGGTGGGTAACTAAACCCCACTGTGATGGAATTGAGACCTCGATAATCAATGCACGGACTCAGACCTCCCACCTTTTTTTTCACAAAAAATAAACTTGAGGAGACAGGTAACGTGGAGGGCCGAATGTACCCCTATCCCAGAGATTCCGTGACGTATGTCTCCATAGCCAACATCTCCTCCTGTGACAATGGGTAAACGTGACTCCTGGGAAGCGCAGCGTTTACCTGGAGGTTTATAGCACAATCCCGCTGTCGATGAGGTGGTAATTTGGTCACCCTATTCTTACAGAAGGCGATAGCGAAATCTGTATACTCAGAGGGAATGTGCACAGTAAACCTGATCTGTACTCCCCACCGACGTGGCACCAATGGAAACTCCCATACACCTACCTGAACACTCCTCTGACCACCCCTGGAGAGACCCCTGTTTCCACGAAATCCTGGGATTGTTACTGGCCAGCCAGGGAACCCCCAGCACCACTGGAAACGCAGGTGAATCGATAAGGAAGAGACTAATCCGCTCCTTATGATCCTCCTGCGTTAATATGTCCAGTGGAACCATGGCCTCCCTGACCAGCCCTGACCCTAATGGTCAGATATCTAAGGAGTGCACCGGGAAGGGGGTCTCTATCGGCACCAGCGGAATCCCCAGCTTACGGGCAAGTCCGCCATCCATAAAGTTCCCAGCTGCGCCTGAATCGACTAGCGCCTTATGCTGGAGAGAGGGAGAAAATTGAAGGAAGAAAATGTATACAAACATGTGACCAACAGGGGGCTATGGGTGAGTTTGATGCTGACTCACCTGGGGTGACCGAGAAGTGTTCTGCCTGCCCTCTCGACTCCCAGACGGGCTCCTCCAGCACCGGTCGGAAGTGTGTCCTCTCCGACCACAGCTGGTGCAGGAGGAGCCTCCTCCTCCGGTACCCCTTGATGCGGCCACCCCCTAACTCCATAGGTATGGGAGCGGGAGGGCTAGGAGGTGGAACTGACAGGACTCTTTCTGAACGCCTGCGAGCAGTTAGCAGATTGTCCAGCCGGATTGACATGTTTATGAGTTCGTCGAGGGAGAGAGTGGCATCCCAACAAGCTAGCTCCCTGCGGACGTCCTCCCGGAGGCTGCACCAGTAGTGGTCCATCAGGGCCCTGTCATTTCCAGCGGCCAATGTCTGGAACTCCAACGCAAAATCCTGCGCGCACCTCGTCTCCTGCCTAAGGTGCAATAGCCGCTCACTTGCCGCTTGGCCCTCCGGAGGGTGGTCGAACAAGGCCCGGAAACAGCGGGTAAACTCTAGATAGTGATCCCTCGCCGTGTCTGGACCATTCCAAACAGCGTTGGCCCACTCCAGGGCTCGGTCCGTCAGGCAGGAGACGAGGACGCTCACACCTTCGGTGGGAGTCGTGACAGACGGAAGCCACTCCTGAGAAAGGGGCTCATGACAGCACGCCTGGAGTGCAAAAATGCATGTGAAAGACGGAGATCATATGACAAAATATTCTGTGGTCTGATGAGACAAAAACTTTACTCTTTGGCCTGAATGCAAAGCGCTATGTTAGGTGCGAGGCCAAAAGATCGCAGCTGCTTTAGCTTTCGAGATGATCGATCTCCGGCAAGGGAGGAGCTCGTTTTTTATATGAGCAACATTTATTTTTTGTGAACTCATTTTCGTTTGTTGACTATCTCAATTCATGCAATTTTCTGGGAAAACTTAACTTAACTCTCATAAGTTGATGAGGCATATGGTACGGAATACTAAACCGCAAACCAATCGACATTTACTTTAATATTTTTCCTTACCAAAAAAACAGGCTTCTTTCAAACAGTTGTGGCAAACCTTTGGCCAATTTGTCGCAAATTTGCGGCAAGCTCATATTTCCACATACAAGTTAGTTTTGGGGAAAACTGTTGTGTTAAATTTACGACAACTTGTGAACTTCTGGCAAACAATTTTGGGAAACTTGAGGGAACATTCTACTGTTTTCTGCAAAAGTAGGAATATCCAAATTAGATCTTGTATCTACATAAACCACATCACATATAACTTTAAAATAACTCACTTTTCAGAGAAAAAACGAAACATATTAAATGTAGTAAATATACTAAACATGCGATGTCTTAACAGATAGAAACACATCGAACACAACTTGAAATCATCAGCATGGTAATGAAGAAAAGAGCAAAGACTGGATAATTCCCAAATAAATTGTTAATTTCATATTTTTATGTAGCTATAACATTTACATGAGAGAAATGCGAACACTATGGGATGTTGACCTTAGGATGTTTAAAGGGACAACTACAGAATATTTTACATGAGCCAAGTAATAACTGACTAATAGATTTCAACCAACAGAAGTTTAAAAGATAATTAACTAAATGTTAATAAATAAAACGAAAACTTAATCAAACATAGTTCAAAACTATTGCCTTTTTTGAGTTAACTTTAAAACACAAAACAAAAACAGGATACTGAAAACATTTTATTTTGGCATCTTCACATGTAGAAATTGAGTTATGGCTAAAATGGCAATTTATATTATTTTCCCAAAATGAAATATTTTACAACAAAAAAATCCTCCAATTTCGACAGCCCAGCGCTATGTCAATATTGCACAAATGCAGCATTGGGTTAATTCAACCCAGTTGGGGTTGGCTTGTGCTTCTAACCCAGCGCCTTGTGTTGAGTGCTTGACCCAGATGCTGGGTGAATTAGACAATATTGCTGGATGTAAACAACCCAGAGACCAAATTGAAACAAACCAAATCTAAATGTAATTTTATTGGTTGCATACACATATTTAGCAGATGTCATTGCTGGTGTAGAGAAATGCTTGTGTTCCTAGTGCCGACAGTGTAGTAATATCTAACAATACACATAAATCTAAAGTAAAAGAATGGAATTCAGAAATGTATAAATATTACGATGAGCATTGTTTGAGTCCGGATTGTAAATATATATACAGAGTGTGCAAAGCTGTCACCAAGGCAAAGGGTGGCTGTTTTGAAGAATCTCAAATATAAAATAGATGTTATATATATATATATATATATATAACTCAGCAAAAAAAGAAATGCCCTCTCACTGTCAACTGCATTTATTTTCAGCAAAAATTAACCTCTTGGGGCTAGGGGGCAGAATCTTCACTTTTAGATAAATAGTGTGCAATATTTCAACTTCCTGCTACTCATAACAAGAATATAAGACATGCATATTATTCATAGATTTGGATAGAAAACACTCAGTTTCTAAAACTGTTTGAATCATGTCTGTGAGTATAACAGAACTTATGTAGCAGGCAAAAAACCCCAAGGACTAATTGTTCAGATTTTTTTTCTTTTTACTCTCTCTGTTCCCTGACTTGTTATTGCCAAGGGATGTTTCTTAAGAACCTGTTTTCAGTTCCTACCGCTTCCACTGAATGTCACCAGTCTTTGGAATTTGGTTGAGGTTATTCCTTTGTGCAATGAAGAAGTAGGCCAACTAGGAACTGGGTACACTTTTGTGAGTTGCGCAAGACGTGAAAAGTGGCGCTGGTTTGTTTTCATTCCTGTATTGAACACAGATTGCCCGTCTACAATTTGATCGATTATTAACGTTTAAAAATACCTAAAGTTGTATTTCAAAAGTAGTTTGAAATATTTTGGCAAAGTTTATAGGCATCTTTTGAAATCTTTTGTAGTGACGTTGCGTTTTTCGTAAGCTGTTTTTATCTGTATCAAACGCGCTTTATAAATGGACATTTTGAATATATATGGATGGAATTAATCGAACAAAAGGACACATTGTGATGTTTATGGGACATATTGGAGTGCCAACAAAAGAAGCTAGTCAAAGGTAATGCATGTTTTATATTTTATTTCAGCGTTTTGTGTAGCGCCTGCAGGGTTGAAATATGCTAACTCCTTTGTTTACTGCTGGTGCAGATGGTGCAGGCTATCAGATAATAGCTTCTTATGCTTTGGCCGAAAAGTATTTTTAAAATCTGACATGTTGGCTGGATTCACAATGAGTGTAGCTTTAATTGAGTATCTTACATGTGTGATTTAATGAAAAAAGTTTGAATTTTATAGTATTTTATTTGAATCTGGCGCTGGGATTGAGATCCTGGCTCTTCGCTGGCCATGGCAGAACACAGACATTAATTTCTGTCTTGTAGGAAATCACGCACAGAACGAACAATATAGCTGGTGGCATTGTCATGCTGAAGGGTCTTGTCAGGATGAGCATGCATGAAGGGTACCACATGAGGGAGGAGGACTTCCCTGTGACACACAGTATTGAGATTTCCTGCAATGACGACAAGCTCAGTCCGATGATGCTGTGACACCGCCCCAGACCATGACGGACCCTCCATCTCCAAATTGATCCCGCTCCAGAGTACAGGCCTCGGTGTAACGCTCATTCCTTCGGCAATAAATGCGAATCTGACCGTCTCCCCTGGTAAGACAAAACCGTGACTCGTCAGTGAAGAGCACTTTTGCCAATCGTGTCTGGTCCATCAACGGTGGGTTTGTGCCTTACAACAGGCCTACAAGCCCTCAGTCCAGCCTCTCTCAGCCTATTGCGGACAGTCTGAGCACTGATAGAGAGATTGGGCATTCCTGGTGTAACTCGGGCAGTTGTTGTTGCCATCCTGTACCTGTCACGCAGGTGTGATGTTCGGATGTACCGATCCTGTGCAGGTGTTGTTACACGTGGTCTGCCACTGCGTGGATGGTCAGGTGTCCAGGGACCCTGGGCATCTTTCTTTTGGTGTTTTTCAGAGCCTTTAGCGCTGTCTTGGGCGTCTCACAGTACAGACATGGCAATTTATTGCCCTGGCCACATCTGCAGTCCTCATGTCTCCTTGCAGCATGCCTAAGGTACATTCACGCAGATGAGCAGGGACCCTGGGCATCTTTCTTTTGGTGTTTTTCAGAGTCAGTAGAAAGGCCTCTTTAGTGTCCTATGTTTTCATAACTGTGACCTTAATTGCCTACCGTCTGTAAGCTGTTAGTGTCTTAACGACCGTTCCACAGGTGCATGTTCATTAATTTTTTATGGTTCATTGAACAAGCATGGGAAACAGTGTTTAAACCCTTTACAATGAAGATCTGTGAAGTTATTTGGATTTTTACAAATTATCTTTGAAAGACAGGATCCTGAAAAAGGGACATTTTCTTTTTTTGCTGAGTTACATATACATATGTGTGTGTGTGTGTGTGTGTGTGTGTGTGTGTGTGTGTGTGTGTGTGTGTGTGTGTGTGTGTGTGTGTGTGTGTGTGTGTGTGTGTGTGTGTGTGTGTGTGTGTGTGTGTGTGTGTGTGTGTGTGTGTGTGTGTGTAGCCATTGTGGACTGTATATGGATCAATATTTAATATATATGTAGGATAGAATAGTGTCATGACACTTCTGACAGTGGATCAAAAGACCTGCAGTATTGGGGGAAAAATCCCTTTGTCTTCACAAGACCTTTTGCCGCCAAAAACTCGAAAGAATGAACTTTGGAGTAATATTCATAACATAAGAAGGTTAAGAATGGTCCGTGGGGATCTAAAGAATAGTCATGTCATGGTTTATTATTTTGTGATGTCTTTAACTTCTTCGATATAGGGGGCGCTTGGATGAAAAACGTCAAGATATTTTGTCACGAAAACATGCTCGACTATGCATATAATTGACAGCTTTGGAAAGAAAACACTCTGACGTTTCCAAAACTGCAAAGATATTGTCTGTGAGTGCCACAGAACTGATGTTACAGAAAAAACCCAGGTAAAAATACAATCAGGAAGTGCCGCATTTTTTGAAACCGCCTCATAGCAATGACTCCTTATATGGCTGTGGAGGAGCTAGGAGTCAGCTTACCTTTTCCACGTTTTCCCCAAGGTGTCTGCAGCATTGTGACGTATTTGTAGGCATATCATTGGAAGATTGACCCTAAGAGACTACATTTACCAGGTGGTCGCTTGGTGTCCTCCGTTGCAATTATTGCGTAATCTCCAGCTGCAGTACTTTTCCGTTTGTTATTGAGGAGAAACCCAACTGCCACGAAGGATTTATCATCGAATAGATATGTGAAAAACACCTTGAGGATGATTCTAAACAACGTTTGCCATGTTTCTGTCGATATTATGGAGTTAATTTGGAAAAAAGTTTGGCGTTGTAGTGAAAGAATTTTCTTTTTTTTTCCTTAGCCAAAAGTGATGAACAAAACGGAGCGATTTCTCCTACACAAATAATATTTTTGGAAGTCTCCTCATTGAAAACATCCGAAGTTCTTCAAAGGTAAATGATTTTATTTGAATGCTTTTCTTGTTTTTGTGAAAATGTTGCCTGCTGAATGCTAGGCCTAATGCTATGCTAGGCTATCAATACTCTTACACAAATGCTTGTGTAGCTTTGGTTGAAAAGCATATTTTGAAAATCTGAGATGACAGTGTTGTTAACATAAGGCTAAGCTTGTGTTTCAATATATTTATTTCATTTCATTTGCGATTTTCATGAATAGAAAAAGTTGCTTATGCTAATGCGTTATAGTTGAAGTATTTTTCTGTCGATGTCTCAGCCAAGCAGGATGAACAAACGTGACGTTTTTCGCCTACCAAAATATTATTTTTGGAAAAAAGGAACATTTGTGAAAATGTTGCCTGCTGCCAGCACAGCCTAGCATAGCATTATGCCATGCTAAACTTACACAAATGCTTGTCTAGCGTTGGCTGTAACGCATATTTAGAAAATCTGAGATGACAGTGGTGTTAACAAAAGGCTAAGCTTGTGTTTGAATATATTTATTTCATTTTATTTGCGATTTTCATGAATAGGAAACGTTGCGTTATGGTAATGCGCTTGAGGCTATGATTACGCTCCTGGATACGGGATTGCTCGTCGCTAGAGGTTAAGGATGGTATGACAAAGTAACTGTAACTCCGAAAGTGTCCGCATCCTATGTATCAAATTTACATCTAAATGTTGTTATGGACAGCGTGAGATGAACGTTACGAAATGGTTAAAACTACAAGACCAGAAAGAGTGGAGTGGTAGCTATACGGCTGAAAATGGTGAGACCACTACATTGCAGGATTACTTCTGACAGATCCCTCCTAGACAACCATTGGAATATCTGAAGTATCTAGCTAACAACCACTCTACCAAAGAAGAGGGACATTGTAACCTCTGGAGGACAACCGAAGCCTTACATCGAGCCACTACTCATAAACCAATCGATTGGTTTCAACAGAGAAGACAGCTACGCGTAAGTATATATTGCATTTCAATTCTGAATGAGCGGCGGTTAGGGTGCAAAGTATTCTGGTTACTGTGAGCATAGTTTCCAAATGTATGTACGATAAGTTTACTCTCTTTGTCTCTCCCTCTCTTTAGCTCGTGCGGATGTCTCTCACATCCTTCCTTACCCTTGATTTAGCTAGTTCGTCCAGATGGCTTGTTCTCAGAGGTGTGCAGTTTTAGCTTGTTTGTATAGCTAAATAAACAACTTCAACTCGGGCCTAACAATGCTCATGCCAATGTATACTCTAAATACTGGCTTCTTGGGCATTATTACTTAAATAGACAACTGTTTAACATCTCCTCTAGTTACTTTCGATAATCAAATGTATTGAGGTAGCTATCACATGATAGGCTGCTCTAGCTAGCTAGCACAACTGGCTTGTGTCCACAACTAGCCTACTCTTATAACTTCACCCACCGTCTCTCACATTACCCGAAGCCAACAGTACCGTGGTAGCCTCTTCTGGGGCAAACGTTGAGTGGATATTAAATGGCAGCACTGCAAGTAAATGCAATGCTAATTTGTGGTAAAGCCAAATCAACTATCAACACGACTACCCAAGATTTAAATAACAAACCCATGGTACTGCGATATTTTTGCTGTCACTTGAGTGGCCTCTACTGTCGTAATGTGGAACTGAAGACACGATTGTGTTGAGAGCGTGTCTAAGTTTGTCGCCACAATATTGTGAAGGACAAAGCAAGTCCTTGATGTCATTTATGACCATATGCTTAACTCATAGGTTGTGTTGCGGATTCATCAGAATTAGTTGGGTAACATAGATAAGATGTTTTATTTTCATGATATGCTTATGAGTTATTTCTCGCTCCACTGTGTCTGTGTGCCAGTCACTCCCTACTTTTCCCATCGGGGAGAGGAGGATGGCAGTGTCTGGAACCATTCTATGTTCCCTCTCTCGTTGCCCTATCTTGACCTAGGGGCTCACTTTCCTCTCCGTGAGCTTGTCCAGAATTGGTTGTATTTAGGATGGGAGTGTCTAAAATGACAATTTTATATATATATCATTGGGTGGGGGTAATGTCTTGGTACCATTTTGTACCAAGGACGAGCGATAAGCGCTATGTTTAGGAGACCAAACTGAACGATCATTTATAGCCAATTCTGTCTGGCTAGGGGATATTCCTCTCTGAAGTAAAGTATTTCTTTGTGTAAGTTCCTAAGACCTGTGGTTTGTCATGTCGACTAGAGGGTGTGGATCTTTGCTATAAAGGATCCCAGTTGCCATTATGTTGACCACTCTCAACTTTTCATTAGAGATACTGAACTGTTGAAAGTCAAAATGCTATTGCAAAAGCTTAATTATTATTAAAGGTGAAGATTAAGCATAACTCTGACTGGTGTGTGATTTGCTCTCTCATCATTTGGTAATTAAGGAAATTTCCACGACAGTTGATAACAGAAATTGACATTGAAATATTTAAGTGAACAGATTTTATTTCATGGGATAAGGGGAAGAGACAGTACAGACTATCAAAAATAAAATTATAATCCTCCCGCTGGCAGATAGCAGATGCTTTAGTTGTAAAACCTACATAAACGTATCACGCTTCAGCGAATCACTGTCTTATAGCAGGTGTTTGACACTTTAAACTCTTCCCCAATTTTTTATTTTTTATTTCACCTTTATTTAACCAGGTAGGCTAGTTGAGAAAAAGTTCTCATTTACTACTGCGACCTGGCCAAGATAAAGCGTAGCAATTCGTCACATACAACAACACAGAGTTACACATGGAATAAACAAAACATACTGTCAATAATACAGAAGAACAAAAGAAAACAAAGTCTATATGCAGATGAGGTAAGTTAAAGAAAAAAAATAGGCCATGGTGGCGAAGTAATTACAATATAGCAATTAAACACTGGAATGGTAGATCGGCAGAAGATGAATGTGCAGGTAGAGATACAGTGCAGGTAGAAATAAAGAAAGAAAGAAAGAAATACCAGTATGGGGATGAGGTAGGTAGACAGATGGGCTGTTAACAGATTGGCTATGTACAGGTGCAGTGAGCTGCTCTTACAGCTGGTGCTTAAGGTTAGTGAGGGAGATTTGAGTCTCCAGCTTCAGTGATGTTTGCAATTCATTTCAGTCATGGGCAGCAGAGAACTGCTGCCCATGACTGAAATGTGGGTTTGGCGACGAGTATGAAGCGAGGGCCAACCAACGAGAGAGTACAGGTCGTAATTGTGGGTAGTGTATGGGGCTTTGGTGACAAAATGGATGGCACTGTGATAGACTGCATCCAGTTTGTTGAGTATAGTGTTGGAGGCTATTTTATAGATGACATCACCGAAGTCGAGGATCGGTAGGATGGGCAGTTTTTCGAGGGTATGTTTGGCAGCATGAGTGAAGGATGCTTTGTTGGATATAGGAAGCCGATTCTAGATTTAATGTTGGATTGGAGATGCTTAATGTGAGTCTGGAAGGAGAGTTTACAGTCTAACCAGACACCCAGGTATTTGTAGTTGTCCACATATTCTAAGTCAGAGCCGTCCAGAGTAGTGATGCTGGACGGGCGAGTAGGTGCGGGCAGTGATCGATTGAATAGCATGCATTTAGTTTTACTTGCGTTTAAGAGCAGTTGGAGGCCACGGAAGGAGAGTTGTATGGCATTGAAGCTCGTCTGGAGGTTAGTTAACACAGTGTCCAAGGAGGGGCCAGAAGTATACAGAATGATGTTGTCTGCGTAGAGGTGGATCAGAGAATCACCAGCAGCAAGAGCAACATCATTGATGTATACAGAAAAGAGAGTTGGCCCGAGAATTGAACCCTGTGGCACACCCATAGAGACTGTCAGAGGTCCGCACAACAGGCCCTCCGATTTGACACACTGAACTCTATCAGAGAAGTAGTTGGTAAACCAGGCGAGGCAATCATTTGAGAAACCAAGGCTGTCGAGTCTGCCAATAAGAATGTTGTGATTGACAGTCGATGAATATGGCTGCAAAGTAATGTCTCTTAACAATGGCGGTTATGATGTCGTTTAGAACCTTGAGCGTGGCTGATGTGCACCCATGACGAGCTCTGAAACCAGATTGCATAGCAGATTCGAAATGGTCAGTCATCTGTTTGTTAACTTGGCTTTCGAAGACCTTAGAAAGACAGGGTAGGATAGATATAGGTCTGTAGCAGTACAGGTCTAGAGTGTCACCCCCTTTGAAGAAGGGGATGACCGCGGCAGCTTTCCAATCTTTGGGAATCTCAGACAACACGAAAGAGAGGTTGAAGAGGCTAGTAATAGGGGTTGCAACAATTTCGGCAGATCATTTTAGAAAGAGAGGGTCCAGATTGTCTAGCCAGGCTGATTTGTAGGGGTCTAGATTTTGCAGCTCTCTCAGAAAATCAGCTGACTGGATTTGGGTAAAGGAGAAATGGTGGAGGCTTTGGCGGGTTGCTGTGGAGGGTGCCGGGCAGTTGACCGGTGTAGAGGTAGCCATGTGGAAAAGCATGGCCAGCCGTTGATAAATGCTTATTGAAATTCTCAATTAAACTGGATTTATCGGTGGTGACAGTGTTTCCTAGCCTCAGAGCAGTGGGCAGCTGGGAGGAGGTGATCTTAATCTCCATGGACTTTACAGTGTCCCAGAACTTTTTTGAGTTAGTACTACAGGATGCAAATTTCTGTTTGAAAAAAGCTTGCCTTCGCTTTTCTAACGGCCTGTGTATATTTGTTCCTACCATCCCTGAAAAGTTGCATATCACAGGGCTATTTGATGCTAATGCAGAATGCCACAGGATGTTTTTGTGCTGGTCAAGGGCAGACAGGTCTGGAGTGAACCAAGGACTATATCTATTCCTAGTTCTATATTTTTTGAGAGGGGCATGCTTATTTAAGATGGCGAGGAGAGCACTTTTAAAGAATAACCAGGCATCATCTACTGATGGGATTAGGTCAATGTTATTCCAGGATACCCCGGCCAGGTCGATTAGAAAGGCCTTCTCTCAGAAGTGTTTCAGGGAGCGTTTGACAGTGATGAGGGGTGGTCGTTTGGTCGCAGACCCATTACGGATGCAGACAATGAGGCAGTGATCGCTGAGATCTTGATTGAAAACAGCAGAGGTGTATTTGGAGGGCGACCAACAAAATGAGTCATACATTTCTGTATACTTCCAACCATTTAGGATAATTGAATGAACCAAGGTTCAGGACAGGCAGCCCAATTCTGAACTATTGGCATAAACAATAATTGGGCAAAAGACCAATTAGTGGGACAATAATCAGAAATGGGCTGCCTGTGTAAACTCAGCAATATGTGGCTTCCTCCCTGAAGAAGGTTCCTGAAATGTTCTTTCCATTAAATCAGGCAAAATCATTCCATGAAGGGCCGAGTGTTTGCGGATTTTCACTCCTCCCTTGTTCTTGGTTGATGGTCACTAATTAGTAAAGAACTCCCCTCACCTGGTTGTCTAGGTTTTAATTGAAAGGGAAAAACAAAACACCTGCAGACACTAGGCCACGGGTTAGACCGAAAACATGCACACTCAGCCTTCTGTGGAATGAGTTTGATACATGTGCATTAAATGATTAGTGTATACAGTGTGCGTCTGACCTTATCATTATATAAGTAAACAAAGCCGTAGGCTACTTTGAGCTAGGAATAAGTGCTAACAAAGTAACAAGAAGCAGACCACTTAACAGCGAGAAGAAAATAATAAATATAAGCTTTCTTTTAAGAAAACAAAAGTTATGAAATCCTATGACGCAACTATAACACATTGATGAGATTTACCTGACATGATGAGCGAGACATAACATAAGAACAGTGTTCTGGTGTTACAATATGATGGTGACATTACACACGTACAAAATAAAAAAAATACGTTTAATAAGGATTTGCATCTTTCCCTTTCAAAATGATTCGATACATATCTAGATACATGGGTTGCAGAATCCTGCAGAATCCACACTGTGACCTCTAAGATAAGAATGCACATAGTGATAGTAGTGCATTGACTGCAACATACACATTTATAACACACAAAAACATCCAATACCACGTTTCATTTTCTCACCGAACATAACTTCTACAGTAAAGTCTGCGTCAAAGTCAAGAAAATCATTTCTTCAGACAAGAAAATTACCTCAATGTCTTGGTCAGTGAGGGCATCAATGACGAGGTGGCGGTGGAGAGCACGTGTTCTGGATAATATGAAGAAATTATCCATCAAACGTTGGATTCCAATTGCAAAAATGATGCATCAACTATGAGATGGACTCTAATTATATACCTGTCATATGTCATCTTTGTCGACACATAATCTGCCAGAGACGCGGCATGGTATCAACGATGAGTCAACCACAAGGCTGACTCATCGAAGTTCCTGTGTCTCCACAACAAGGCCGTGAATCTCGAGTTCTGCCATCTGTAATACATCAGTAACAGTATGATTGAACATCTTCATTTAGACTCTTGGTTCAGGACCTGGAACACACACTTACGGAGAAGGAAAAAACGACTCCAGTTGTCAGAATCCGTGTGAGCCTGGCGCCGTTGTGATGGGTACACGACAGTCCATTCACTCAGATCCCAGATGTTCCTGAAGGCAATAAAATACAGGATTGTATTATGTAAACCTTTGTGCTTGTACCCAGCAACTTTTGCGAGCGTTTTGTTGTCTGAGTGAGGCAAATGCTGTAAATTTAAGAGGACTAAAGATGATATGTTGAGGATTATAATAAATACCACATTGACATCATACAAGCAAGCAAAACACCCGTGAGTCCAAATGTCCACATTTCCATATCATAAAACTCTTGTCATACAGTGTCAACGTTTACGATCACTATGTTTGATGTACAGTTACAAGATGACATGGTGCCATACCCTGGGTATAACAGAATGAACCTGATATGAAGAAAATTCACCGTAGCACACACCTGAATGCACTCAGCCATGCTCAAGGTCCGAAACGATATCATAACCGCCATCGATAAAAGACCGTACTGTGCAGCCATCTTCATCGACCTGGCCAAGGCTTTCGACTCTGTCTATCACCGCATTCTTATCTGCAGACTCAATAGCCTTTTCTTCTCAAATGACTGCCTCGCCTTGTTCACTAACTACTTCTCAGATAGAGTGTGTCAAATCGGAGTGCCTGTTGTCCTGTTTCTCTGTATATATCAACGATGTCGCTCTTTCTGCTGGTGATTCTCTGAGCTGCCTCTACGCAGACAACATCATTCTGTTTACATATTGCCCTTCTTTGGACACTGTGCTAACAAACAAGCCTCCAAACAAGCTTTAACGCAATACAACACTCCTTCTGTGGCCTCCAACTGCTTTTAAAATGCTAGTAAAACTAAGTGCAAGCATCACTACTCTGGACGGTTCTGACCTAGAATATGTGGATATGTACAAATACCTGTGTCTGGTTAGACTGTAAACTCTCCAGACTCACATTAAGCATCTCCAATCCAAAATTAAATCTAGAATCAGCTTCCTATTTCGCAACAAAGCCTCCGCCAAACATACCCTCGTAAAACTGACTATCCTACCCATCCTTGACGTTGGCGATGTCATTTACAAAATAGCCCCCAACACTCTACTCAGCAAATTGGATGTAGTCTATCCCAGTGCAATCCGTTTTATCACCAAAGCCCCATATACTACCCACCACTGCAGCCTGTATGCTCTCGTTGGATGGCCCTCAAGAATTGCAAAAATCTATGAAGCTCGAGTCTTATATCTCCCTCTCTAACTTTAGGCATCAGCTGTCTGAGCAGCTAACCGATCACTGTACCTGTACACAACCAATCTGTAAATAACCCGACTAACTACCTCATCCCCATATTATTACTTACCCTTTTGCTCTTTTGTATACCAGTATCTCTACTTGCACATCATCATCTGCACTTCTATCACTCCAGGATTAATGCTAAATTGTAATTATTTTTAGCCTCTAGCGCCTATTTATTGCCTACCGTACCTACTCTTCTACATTTGCACACACTGTACATGAATAGAAAAATCTTTATTTTGTGTTATTGACTCTGTTTGTTTATGTGTAACTCTGTGTTGTTGTTTTTGTCGCACTGCTTTGCTTGATCTCGGCCAGATCGCAGTTGTAACTGAACTTGTTCTCAACTGGTTAAATAAAGGTGAAATAAAATACCAAATAATGAATGCACTCATAAAGTAAGATATATAAAAGCTCCGAATGGCTCAAAACAGGGCTGCCAGATTATCTCTTCATTGCTCTAAGCGAATTAATATTATCCAAATGCATCAGAATCTCTCATGGCTTCATGTTAAAAACAAATTACTATCTAGTCTACTGATTTTCTTTAGGAATCTACAGTTTTGTATAGCGCCGTAGCGGAATGGAACTCATTACCAATCCATATTTCTCAGGCAAAAAGTAAATCCACCTTCAAGAAAAAAAGAAAATAACATTAATGCGATAGACCATATTACTGGACAGAAAATAGAGAGTATCAACTGAAAGTTAAATGCGTTTCCTGTCAGGTATTTTAATTATCTCTATTGTCTACTTGTTGAATGTTTGATGTCTTGATTGTGGTTGTTTGTAATGTCTTGTTAGTTGCTGTTGTAAAGATTAGCTAGCGTTACGGCGTTAGGTAATGGGTATCCTAATAAAAATAACAAATTAATTTTCAAAAATCAAATAATGGCTCCTTGCTGTATGCACTGTGGCGTACAGCAGGTTAGCCACCAGGGGGAGACTCGTCGAGGCCTGGTAAAAGATGGAGTATACATCACGAGGCGATGGCGCCATCTGCTGGATGTGCCAGGTCTCGACGGGCTCTCCAGGCAGGACTAATTGGGGCCGATTGGGAGCTGGTGAGTAATCAAGGGCGGAATGCTCACCAGCTGTGCAAGGCCCATAAATCTGCCAGAAGGGCAGCACACAGGGGGAATGGGGGGGGAAGAAAGGACTCTTGTGGTATTCTTGATGGTTGTAGAGGGAGTTCAGTTTTGTGTCAGACACGGAATACCAGAAGATGGCTTCCCGGAGAGGGTCTCATAGGGGAGACCTATCATTTTCTTTTTGATTTATTATTTAAATAAACACCCCTGAAACTGAGCTAATCCTTCTCTGTCTGTGTCTGATATGGGTAAACATCTTGACCAACCTCCCCTGGTCTACCACATCACCTAATTTATGATCTGTTTCCCTGAATTAATATCATATTTTATAACTTCGCTAGTCATGTTGGCAATAGAAAAAGCTTTAAAATGATGCCCACCTGGCCCAGATTGTGGTTTATAATGGACTGTTTCTCGATTGCGTAAACGATAACAGTAATTGTGCGATGGCGAGGATATTCCAAATAAAACTACGAGTGTGCTTGCTCTATTTCCTCAACGGCAGAGCAAGGAAAGCAAGAAAGTTGAAGACTCTTTGAGTCATAAAAGTGCATTGAAATTACTTGGGAACTGTGGACACTTTGTAGAGGTGTGGCCACTTGGAGACGCCAGTTAGTCCTCAAACACTTGTATTTTTTATTATGTTGCACCTACTTGAAATATTCCAAGAATATTCTTAATGCTTTACTGATTGTATTCAGAGTGTTTTCAGATTTCGTTACTATTTCTGCTATTGTGTCCTCACCTTTGATTTAATACTTTCCCAAATCTCTAAACTGTTCCCATGGTTATGCATATGAATATATGCACAGGGGATAATGGGGAAGATGGGTGACACCTGGAGGGAGGTGGAGACAATCACAAAGACGGGTGAAACAGATCAGGGTGTGACAGAGATGTCTGTTACTTGAAACTGGAGCAGCACCATGACCAGGTGGACTGGGAACAGAACTTATCCTCTGCAGCAGAGGTAACTTTGGGTGACCTTCCAGTTTTGTTCATTGACACTTTGATGGATATACTTATATTCCCCCAATTGTGTTTTGTTTCATTATTTACTTTTCAATTCTTACATTATTCTTATTTCCATGCCATTTATTTATTGCTGGGGGTGAGGGTTGGAAGGGGCAGACTCAGACACCTGGATAGCAAGTTGCCATTCTGCCTTTGTCATAGGCGTGGGCCGTTCTCCCCGATTAGATTCCCACCAGCCCTCTGTGGTGCTTGTGTCTGTGTAGGTGTGCATATGTAACGGTTTTCTTGTGTCGAAGGAGAGGCGGACCAAAACGCAGCGTGGTGATTATTCATGGTTCTTTAATAAAGAAACTATACATGAATAGACTAACAAAACCAAGAGATGTGAAACACCAAAACAGCCCTATCTGGTGCAAACACAGAGACAGGAACAATCACCCACAAAACCCAACACCAAACAGGCTACCTAAATATGGTTCCCAATCAGAGACAATGACTAACACCTGCCTCTGATTGAGAACCATATCAGGCCAAACACAGAGACAAACTAGACACAACAGAATGCCCACTCAGATCACACCCTGATCAAATAAAACATAGAAACATACAAAGCAAACTATGGTCAGGGTGTGACAGCAAACATATGATTTGTACTTTATTATAATTTTATTTCTTAGCATTTTAGTATGTATGAGTATATTTTAAATTAGTGTAGATTATTATTCTGGGGGTATGAATGTTTCTGTATGTATGCATATATATATATTTTTTTTTGTGTGTGTGTGTTTTTGTATGTGTGTGTTGATTGGGGGATAAGTTTAATTGAGCAAAATCCTTGTTCCGATCTCCTAACCCACAAATGCTGTCAATGTTGATTGCTGATGGTTTATGTTTAGACCGGCATTGCTTAGCAATATAATCTTGTAATGCTATATCTTGCTCATCTCAGGGATTGACCCAAGATGACGCTTAAGTGCCGTGCTTATTTTGGCATCGGCCAGACAGTGTTTATTATTTTTATTTCTATTTTTTTTCCCCTCTCCTATTTGTGTATGCCTGTTAAATGTGGTTTGATGGGGGGTAAATATTGGGGAAAGTAGGGGACAGGGTGGAGAGTAAAGGTGCTTGCCGGGGGGTTGGTTGGATACTGCTTGAGTGTAGGTGCTACATATACTGATCGTGATGGTTTGGTGAGGTTTCTTACCTTTTTATAGCTTACATGACGGGCCGTCCCCAGGTGGTGAAGGTAGGAAACACCTACTTAGCTGATCCTCATACAGGGCTCCACAAGGGTGCGTGCTCAGCCCCTACTATAATCCCTGTTCACCCATGACTGCGTGGCCACACGCCCTCCAACTCAATCATCACATTTGCAGATGAAACAACAAATGGAATGCCTGATTACCAACAATGACGAGACAGCCTACAAGGAGGAAGTGAGAGTCCTGGCGGAGTGGTGCAAGGAAAATAACCTCTCCATGAACGTCAACAAAACGAAGGAGCTGATTGTAGAGTTCAGGAGACAGCAGAGGGAGCATGTACCCATCCACAGTGGAGAAGGTGAAAAGTAACTTGTTTGTGTATAGCCGTATATAAGACAACTGCTGTTGCATTGAGTTGGTTGGAACCTCTCCAGCTTGCTGACCAATAAAGGAGGATTCATTTAAGTCTCACGTTGTTACCTGTAGCCTCCACCATGTCTGTCTCATTGTTTGGTGGGGAGTAGACCCAAGATGTTGATTTATTGTCCTTTGGAAAGTTACTATATTGTATTAGATATAGATGTTGTAAAAAGTGACATAAAGTAGGTTCAATTAGATTCTTTCGCAAAAAAGTTGCAGGAGCCTCTCACACACAGCCGTTTACTCCAACCTGCTAGCTCCGCCTCATGAGGACTTGCTAACACCCAGGGGTGCTCACAAAGTCAAACCCGTGAAGGAAAAACAGACACAAAGACAGTGACAGTTTTTTCTTTGTATTATCTTTCACTGGATCTATTGTGTTATATTCTACAACTTTCTCTTCATATTTCCGTAAATGTCAGTGTTTCCTTTCAAATGATACCAAGAATAGGAATATCTGGCCTCCCGGGTGGCGCAATGGTCTAAGGCACTGCTAGCTGTGCCATCAGAGATTCTGGGTTCGAGTCCAGGCTCTGTTGCAGCCGGCCATGACCGGAAGGCCCATGGGGTGGCGCACAATTGGCCCAGCCCACAATTGTCCGGGTTAGGGAGGGCTTGGCTGGCAAGGATATCCTTGTCTCATTCAGCATGAGCGACTCCTGTGTCGGGCCGGGCGCAGCGCACGCTGACCAGGTCGCCAGGTGTACGGTGTTTCGGGCATTGTGTCAAGAAGCAGTGCGGCTTGGTTGGGTTGTGTTTCGGAGGACACATGGCTCTCGATCTTCGCTTCTCCCGAGTCCGTACGGGAGTTGCAGCGATGAGACAAGACTGTAAAAGAGAAGGAATATAATATCTATTGTTTACAGGAAACTCATTCAACAATTTTAGATGAAGTTTTGTGGAAAAAGGACTGTCCAACAAAACAAAGGGAACACTGAAATAACACATTCTAGATCTGAATGAATTAAATATCCTTATTAAATAATTTTCTTCTTTACATAGTTGAATGTGCTGACAACAAAATCACACATTATCAATCGAAATCAAATGTATCAACCCATGGAGGTCTGGATTTGGAGTCACACTAAAAATTAAGGTGGAAAACCAACTACAGGCTGATCCAACTTTGATGTAATGTCCTTAAAACAAGTCAAAATGAGGCTCAGTAGTGTGTGTGTGGCCTCCACGTGCCTGTATGACCTCCCTACAACGCCTGGGCATGCTCCTGATGAGTTAGTGGATGATCTCCTGAGGGATCTCCTCCCAGATCTGGACTAAAGCATCCGCCAAATCCTGGCCAGTCTGTGGTGCAACGTGGCGTTGGTGGATGGAGCAAGACATGATGTCCCAAATGTGCTCAATTGGATTCAGGTCTGGGAAACGGGCGGGCCAGTCCATAGCATCAATGCCTTCCTCTTGCAGGAACTGCTGACACACTCCAGCCACATGAGGTCTAGCATAGTCTTGCATTAGGAGGAACCCAGGGCCATCCGCACCAGCATATGGTCTCACAAGGGGCCTGAGGATCTCATCTCGGTACCTAATGGCAGTCAGGCTACCTCTGGCGAGCACATGGAGGGCTGTGCGGCCCCCCAAAGAAATGCCACCCCACACCATGACTGACCCACCGCCAAACCGGTCATGCTGGAGGATGTTGCAGGCAGAACGTTCTCCACGGTGTCTCCAGACTCTCACGTCTGTCACATGTGCTCAGTGTGAACCTGCTTTCATCTGTGAAGAGCACAGGGCGCCAGTGGCGAATTTGCCAATCTTGGTGTTCTCTGGCAAATGAAAAACGTCCTGCACGGTGTTGGGATGTAAGCACAACCCCCACCTGTGGACGTCGGGCCCTCATACCACCCTCATGGAGTCTGTTTCTGACCGTTTGAGCAGACACATGCACATTTTGTGGCCTGCTGGATGTCATTTGGCAGGGCTCTGGCAGTGCTCCTCCTGCTCCTCCTTACACAAAGGCGGAGGTAGCGGTCCTGCTGCTGGGTTGTTGCTGGATTTCTTTTAGCTAAATATGCAGGTTTACAAATATATACTTCTGTGTATTGATTTTAAGAAAGATATTGGTGTTTATGGTTAGGTACACGTTGGAGCAACGACAGTCCTTTTTCGCGAATGTGCATTGCATCGATTATATGCAAGCAGGACAAGAGAAATAAACTAGTAATATCAACCATGTGTAGTTATAACTAGTGATTATGATTGATTGTTTTTATAAGATACGTTTAATGCTAGATAACAACTTACATTGGCTTCTTACTGCATTTGCAGTAAGAATAGGATAGAGCGTTGGACTAGTTAACCGTAAGGTTGCAAGATTAAATCCCTGAGCTGACAAGGTAAAAATATGGTGTTCTGCCCCTGAACAAGGCAGTTAACCCACCGTTCCCAGGCCGTCATTGAAAATAAGAATGTGTTTTTAACTGACTTGCCTGATTAAATGAAGGAGTAAAAAAACGAATTAAACGTCGTCCAAAAGTACAGATTTCCGATTGTTATGGAAACTTGTAATCGGCCCTAATTAATCGGCCATTTCGATTAATCGGTCGACCTCTTGTAGGTAGACTATTTTAAATATGTTTTTTGGACAATAAACATGTCTTATTAACCTATACGGTCCAAATAATGATACAAACTTCTTTGAAAATATACAAAAGAATTTATCAACTCTACAAGCAACACTAGACTATATTATGGTGTGGGAGATTTTAATATGGTCTTAAAACCTCTTGAAACTAGTGGGCACTTTTTAATTTTGAAAAAATAACGTTCCCAAAGTAAACCGCATATTTCTCAGGACCAGAGGCTAAAATATGCATATAATTGACAGCTTCTCTAAAGTTTCCAAAACTGTAAAAATATTGTGTGTGAGTATAACAGAACTGATATTGCAGGCGAAATCCTGAGAAAAATCCAATCAGGAAGTGACTCTTATTTTGAAACCCTTGTCTTTCTATGCATCCCTATTGCCCATTGAAAGGGATATCAACCAGATTCCTTTTTCTGTGGCTTCCCTAAAGCGTCTTCAGCCTTTAGTTTCAGGCCTTTATTTTGAAGAATAAGCATAAAAGACTACATTGCGTAAGTGGCCAGCTGAGAGCTCTGAGTGATTCTTGCGTAAAAGACAGAGGTAGTCTTATTTCCTTTCGCTCCTACTGAAAAGCCAATTGTTCCGGTTGATATATTATCGAATAGATATTTGAAAAACACCTTGAGGATTGATTATAAAAAACGTTTGCCATGTTTCTGTCGATATTATGGACATAATTTTGAAAAAAATTCTGCTGATTTCTCAACACAACGTGACCAACAAAAGGAGGTATTTTGGGTTTAAAATTATCTTTATGGAACAAAAGGAACATTGCTGTCTAACTGGGAGTCTCGTCAGTGAAAACATCCGAAGATCATCAAAGGTAAACAGTTAATTTGATTGCTTTTCTGATTTTCGTGACCAAGCTTCCTGCTGCTAGCTGGACATAATGCTATGCTAGGCTATCGATAAACTTATACAAACGCTTGTCTTGCTTTGGCTGTAAAGAATAATTTCAAAATCTGAGATGACAGGGTGATTAACAAAAGGCTAAACTGTGTATCACTATATTTCACTTGTGATTTCATGAATATGAATATTTTCTAGTAATATTGTTTGCGCTATGCTAATTAGTGTAGTTGATGACAATTCTCCCGGATCCGGGATGGGTAGTGCAGCCTTTGGTGTCTCCAGTTAGATAAATCAGCCTTTAATTTCATTGCAGTTTTAAACCCAATTTTGTATTGCTGATTCAACTTGTTAGCCAGGGTTTGTGCAGATAGCCTAGCAGGGTAGCCTAGTGGTTAGAGCGTTGGACTAGTAACTGGAAGGTTGCAAGTTCAAACCCCTGAGCTGACAAGGTACAAATCTGTTGTTCTGCCCCTGAACAGGCAGTTAACCCACTGTTCCTCATTGAAAATAAGAATTTGTTCTTAACTGACTTGCCTAGTTAAATAAAGGTCAAATAAAAATATAACCAAGAATTTACAACTTTCAGATGAGACTGGATTAAGATGATGATTAATATTGACTTCTATTGATGTAAAATATTACTTGGTCTTTAAGAGTTCTATAAATATTATTTCATGGTGCCCCGACTCTCTAGTTAATTACATTTACATGATTATCTCAATCAGGTAATATTATTTACGGATAAATTATTTTATAGAATAGCATGTCATATCACTTAATCCGGCATAGCCAAAGACACGACACCTCCATGGCAAAATGAGCAGAATTGCATGAATGTTATAATATTCAAAAAATCTCTCCCCCGATGGCAAAATGTGTAGAACTGCAGAAAAAGTTTTTTTCTTTCCGCATTCAAGAGGGGGGCCACATTTTTTTTCACTCCTAAAAGGCTAGAGCCAGCCCTGGTAATTCTTATCCGAATCCAACCAGCGAGGATATCCAACAATTGTAGTATTTTATCACCTACAACCTGCTATGGTGGAAGACCTAAAAAAATATGACTACCTAAAACCATCTAAACTGGAACAACAATCTCAGTAAAATGGGGTTTAGAAATGTTGTCCTGATTTATCTTTGTGTAGTATAAGATTAATGAATCAATAAACGGCATGAGGAAACATAAATATTAAACTATAATAAAAAAAATCTACTTGGAACAAAGATTGCAAATATGATGAGGCCTCTCCCACATATTTACTCAACACGGTCGAGTAAAAAAACTCCATGGGATTGAAAAGATTTCTTTAATCAAATGTCCTGTTCAGTTATGCTGAAATGTAGGTAAGGTGACACACATTTCTAACGCTGATCTGAATAAAAGCTCTGGAAAGTTGCATACATTTCTAATGAGCAAATGCACTCTAGACAGGATGATGGGAAAGTAAACACTAGTGTTTAAAATCTGAACACTTACGAGATATATAGTGCCTTTAGAAAGTATTCATACCTCTTGACTTATTTCTCACCAAGCTACACACATTACCCCAAACATGACAAAGTAAATATTTAAAAACACACGTTGCAAATTTATTGAAAATGAAATACAGAAATATCTCATTTACATTAGTATTCACACCCCTGAGTCAAAACTTGTTAATCACCTTTGGTAGTGATTACAGCTGTGAGAATTCCTGGGTAAGTCTAAGAGTTTAGCACAATGTTTTCAAATGATTAATTCTTCAAGCTCTGATTTTGTTTCCCATTGTCTGTTGGAATCCAGACGGAACCAGGTTTTCCTATTGGATTATGCTTGTGTTTAGCTCTCTTCCATTTATTTTTATCCTAAAAAACTCCCTAGTCCTTGCCAATGACAAGCATACCCATAACATAATGCAGCCACCACCATGCTTGAAAATTTGTACAGTGGTACTCCGTGATGTGTTGTTGGATTTGCCCCAAACATAATGCTTTGTATTCAGGAAATACATGTGATTTCGTTCCCATTTTTTTCTGCAGTTTTACTTTAGTGCCTTATTGCAAACAAAATGCATGTTTTGGGATATATTTCTTTCTTTTCACTCTGCCATTAAGGTTAGTATTGTGGAATAACTACAATGTTGTTGATCCATCCCCCTAAAAAAATCCTAACACAGCCATTCAACTCTGTAACTGATTTAAAGTCACCATTGGCCTCATCCAAATTGTAATTATTAACTTCACCATGCTCAAAGGGATTCACCAATAGGTGCCCCTCTTTGTGAAGCATTGGAAAACATCCCTGGTCTGTGAATCTGTGTTTGAAATTCCCTGCTCGACTGAGGGACCTTACAGATAATTGTATGCGTGGTGTACAGAGATTAAGTCATTCAAAAATCATGTAAAACACTATTGTTGCACACAGTATAGCACCATACACATCAATACACAATAAAGACATTAAAACTACACATTCATATACACAACAAAATACATATTACTATAAAACAACAATACACGGAAAGCAGAACACAATAATAAAAAGACATATTCTTCAGCAACAGGGTTGCCTAACAACCATCTGAAATGCCTGAGGCACCAATTCCTCCATATGTAAAGTGTTTTGTAAATCATTTGACACGTATGGTGTAATATACCTTGTGTATTGTACTATTCTTAATTTCAACAGTAAGTTGAGAACCCTAACGGCCGGGGGGGCCCAAAGCAAGATGACGCCGACAGAAGGTTGCCTCGCTTCTAGTCCTGAGGAAACTAAGCAGTATTTAGTTTATGCATTATTTCTTATATTGTTAGCCCAGAAAATCTTATGTTTTATTATATACAGCCGAGAAGAACTATTGGATATCAGAGCGACGTCAACTGACCAGCACTACGACCAGGAATACGACTTTCCCGAAGGGGATCCTTTCTTCGAACCACCCAAGGCATTCAAACTGTTTCCAGAGGCTGACCCAAACAACGTCGCCACAGGAGAGGTCGACTGAGCGTACTTCTGGTGAGACTTCGGAGGCGCGCACATCACCCACCGCTTCCGAGAATTTTACCTGCTAATATCCAGTCTCTAGAGAACAAGGAAGACGATATCAGGGCAAGGGCTGCTTTGCAGCGAGACATGCGGGATAGCAACATACTGTGTTTCACGGAAACATGGCTCTCTGAGTTGGTACCGGGAATCTTTGTGCTTCGTGCCGACAGGAATAAACATCTCTCAGGGAAGAAGAAAGGCGGGGGTGTATGTTTCATGATTAACGACTGCAGTGCAGTGGATACCACCCCCAAGCCAACAACACAATGGCCCTCAAAGAACTCCACTGAACTCTATGCAAACTGCAAACCATATATCCAGAGGATGCATTTATTGTAGCTGGGGATTTTAACAAAGGAAATATGAGAACAAGGCTACATAAATTCTATCAGCATATCGATTGTAGTGCCCGGGCTGGCAAAACTCTGGATCACTGGATCACTGCTACACTAACTTCCACAATGCATACAAGGCCCTCCAACGCCCTCCGGTCGGCAAATCTGACCACAACTCCATTTAGCTTCTCCCCTCCTATAGGCAGAAACTCAAACAGGATGTACCCATGTCTAGAACCATTTAATGATGGTCTGACCAATCGGAATCCACGCTTCAAGACTGTTTTGATCACGTTGACTGGGGCACGTTCCAGGTAGCCTCAGAAAATATTATAGATTCATACGCTGATCCATTGAGTGAGTTTATAAGGAGGTGCATAGGAGATGTTGTTCCCACTGTGACTATTAAACTTTTTTTAAAGTGGATAGATGGCGGCATTTGTGCAAAACTGAAAGTGCGAACCACCGCATTTAACCATGGAAAGATGTCCGGGCATATGGCCGAATACAGTGTAGTTATTCCCTTCAAGGCAAACAAGCAAAACGTCAGTATAGGGACAAAGAGTCGCAATATATAACAGCTCAGACATGAGACAAATATGGGAGAGTCTACAGACAATCATGGACTACAAACAGAAAACCAGCCATGTCACGGACACCGTCTTGCATCCAGACAAACTAAACACATTCCTTGCCAGCTTTGAAGATAATACAGTGCCACCGACGCGGCCCGTACCAAGGACTGCGGTCCGCCCTTCTCCGTGGCCCACATTTGTAAGACATTTAAACGTGTTAACCCTCGCAAGGCTGCCAGCCCAGACGGCATCCCTAGCCGCGTCCTTAGAGCATACGCAGACCAGCTGGCTGGTGTGTTTACAGATATATTCAATCTCTCCATATCCTGAACCCAAGAAGGCAAAGGTAACTGAACTAACTTGCCCCGTAGCACTCACTTCTGTCATCATGTGTCATCATCAAGTGCTTAGAGAGTAGTCAAGGATCATATCACCTCCACCTTACCTGTCACACTAGACCCACTGCAATTTGCATACCACCCCAATAGGTCCACAGACAATGCATCACACTGCATCTGGACAAGAGGAATACCTAAACTCGGCAAAAAAAGAACTGCGTGTATTTTCAGACAACTTAACATGTGTAACTATTTATATGAACATAACAAGATTCACCAACTGAGACAAACTGAACAAGTTCCACAGACATGTGACTAACAGAAATGGAATAATGTGTCCCAGAACAAAGGGGAGTCAAAATCAAAAGTAACAGTCAGTATCTTGTGTGGCCACCAGCTGCAATTAAGTACTGCAGTGCATCTCCTCATGGGCTGCACCAGCTTTGTGAGATGTTACCCCAATCTTCCACCAAGGCACCTGCAAGTTTCCGAACATTTCTGGAGGGAATGGCCCTAGCCCTCACCCTCCGATCCAACAGGTCCCAGATGTGCTCAATGGGATTGAGATCTGGGCTCTTTGCTGGCCTTGGCAGAACACTGACATTTCTGTCTTGTAGGAAATCACACACAGAACGAGCAGTATGGCTGGTGGCATTGTCGTGCTGGAGGGTCTTGTCAGGATAAGCCTGCAGGAAGGCTACCACATGAGGAAGGACGATGTCTTCCCTGTAACACACAGCGTTGAGATTGCCTGCAATGACAACAAGCTCAGCCCGATGATGCTGTGACACACCGCCCCAGACCATGACAGACCCATCTCCAAATCGATCCCGCTCCAGGGTACAGGCCTCGGTGTAATGCTCATTCCTTTGATGACAATCACCCCTGGTGAGACAAAACCGTGACTCATCAGTGAAGAGCACTTTTTGCCAGTCCGTAGAAAGGCCTCTTTTTAGTGTCAACTGTGACCTTAATTGCCTACCGTCTGTAAGTGGTTAATGTCTAAATAACCATTCCACAGGTGCATGTTCATTAATTGTATATGGTTCATTGAACAAGCATGGGAAACAGTGTTTAATAATTCTTATGGCAGTATTTAAAAGTCTGGATGAGAAGCCTGCCCAAAGTAAACTCCCTGTTACTCAGGCCCAGAAGCTAGGATATAATTGGTAGATTTGGATAGGAAACACTAACATCTCAAACTGTTATCAGTTCTGTTATACTCACAGACATTATGTTATGGCAGGTGAAAACCTGAGGAAAATCCATCCAGGAAGTGGGATTTTGTTTTTGTATTTTCTATTGAATGCCTATAGAGTATCTAATGGGTTAGGACCCAGATTGTAGTTCCTATGGCTTCCACTAGATGTCAAGTCTTTATACCTTGTTCCAGGTTTGTTTTATGAAAAATGAAGAAGAATGAGACCTTTGTCCGTGGACTGTACAATCACGCAGTGCTGGTTTGCGCGCATGACCGAGTGCACGCCCTTCGTTGTTTTTCCTTTCTATTGAATACGCTGTTGTCCAGTTGAAATATTGTTGATTATTTAGACAATTGACCTGAGGATTAATTCTGAATATCGTTTGACATGTTTCAACTAACTTTACCGGTACTATTGGGATGTATTTGTCTGCATGTTTTGATCGCATTTGAGCCAGTGGATTACTGAACAAAACGCGGCAACAAAAGTTTTGAGTTTTGGGGCTATAAAGAGGGACTTTGTCAAACAAAACAAACATTTATTGTGTAGCTGGGAGTGATTCATTTTATCGCTATTTCTGACTTCTCTCCTTGGTTGAAAAATATTTGTATGCTTTTGTAAGCGGGGCGCTGTCCTCAGATAATCGCATGGTATGCTTTCGCCGTAAAGCCTTTTTGAAATCTGTTGCTGGATTAACAAGAAGTTAATCTTTAAGACTATGTATAACACTTGTATTTTTATGAATGTTTAATTATGACTATTTCTGTATTTAGAATTTGACTCACTGCAATTTCACCGAATGTTGTCATTGGATCACTAACGGAACACCTGCGCCAGAAAGGTTAAACCCTTTACAACAAAGTTATTTGGATTTTTAGGAATTTAGGAATTATCTTTTAAAGGAAAAAGGGAACTTTTCTTTTTTGCTGAGTTTATATAAGAATGTTGTTCATTGACTACAGCTCAACATTCAACACCATAGTACCCTCCAAGCTCATCATTAAGCTAGAGGCCCTGGGTCTCAACCCCGCCCTGTGCGATTGGGTCCTGGACTTCCTGACGCCCCCAGGTGGTGAAGGTAGGAAACATCTCCACTTCACTGATCCTCAACACAGGGGCCACACAAGGGTGCGTGCTCAGTCCCCTCCTGTTCTCCCTGTTCACCCATGACTGGGTGTCCATGCATGCCTCCAACTCGATCATTACGTTTTCAGACGACACAACAGTAGTAGGCTTGATCACCAACAACGACGAAACAGCCTATAGGGAGGAGGTGAGGGCACCCGAAGTGTGGTGACAGGAAAACAACCTCTCACTCAATGTCAACAAAACAAAGGAGATGATCGTGGACTTCAGGAAACAGCCGAGGGAGCACCCCCCAATCCACATCGACGGGACAGCAGTGGAGAAGGTGGAAAGTTTCAAGTTCCTCTGCATACACATCATGGACAAACTGTGAACGCCCCCCTTGTCATCTAAAATCCTCACAAACTTTTACAGATGCACAATTGAGAGCATCCTGTCGGGCTATATCACCTGCCTGGTATGGCAACTGCACCACCCACAACCGCAGGGCTCTCCAGAAGGTGGTGCGGTATGCACAACGCGTCACCGGGGACAAACTACCTGCCCTCCAGAACACCTACACCACCCGATGTTACAGGAAGGCCAAAAAGATTATCATGGATTACATCCACCCGAGCCACTGCCTGTTCACCCCGCTACTATCGAGAAGGCGAGGTCAATACAGGGGCATCAAAGCTGGGACAGAAGCTGTTTTTCATCTCAAGGCCATCTGACTGTTAAACAGCCATCACTAACACAGAGAGGCTGCTGCCTACAGACAGACTTGAAATCATTGGTCACTCTAACGAATGGATCATTAGTCCACGCTGCTACACCTGCATTGCTTGCTGTTTGAGGTTTTAGGCTGGGTTTCTGTACAGCACTGAGATATCAGCTGATGTACGAAGGGCGATATAAATACATTTGATTTGATTTAGTCACTTTTTTGATGGCACTTTAATAATGATGTTTACATATCTTGCACTACTCATCCCAGATGTATATTTTTATTTATTTCACCTTTAATTAACCAGGTAGGCTAGTTGAGAAGAAGTTCTCATTTGCAACTGCAACCTGCCCAAGATAAAGCATAGCAGTGTGAACAGACAACACAGAGTTACACATGGAGTAAACAATTAACAAGTCAATAACACAGTAGAAAAGAGTCTATATACATTGTGTGCAAAAGGCATGAGGAGGCAGGCGAATAATTACAATTTTGCAGATTAACACTGGAGTGATAAATGATCAGATGGTCATGTACATTGGTGTGCAAAAGAGCAGAAAAGTAAATAAATGTAAACAGTATGGGGAAGAGGTAGGTAAAATTGGGTGGGCTATTTACCAATAGACTATGTACAGCTGCAGCGATCAGTTAGCTGCTCAGATAGCAGATGTTTGAAGTTGGTGGGGGAGATAAGTCTCCAACTTCAGCGATTTTTGCAATTCGTTCCAGTCACAGGCAGCAGAGAACTGGAATGAAAGGCGGCCAAATGAGGTGTTGGCTTGAGGGATGATCAGTGAGATACACCTGCTGGAGCGCGTGCTACGGGTTGGTGTTGTCATCAGTGAACTGAGATAAGGCGGAGCTTTACCTAGCATGGACTTGTAGATGACCTGGAGCCAGTGGGTCTGGCGACGATTATGTAGCGAGGGCCAGCCGACTAGAGGATACAGGTCGCAGTGGTATAAGGTGCTTTAGTAACAAAACGGATGGCACTGGGATAAACTGCATCCAGTTTGCTGAGTAGAGTATTGGAAGCCATTTTGTAGATGACATCGCCGAAGTCGAGGATCGGTAGGATAGTCAGTTTTACTAGGGTAAGTTTGGCGGCGTGAGTGAAGGAGGCTTTGTTGCGGAACAGAAAGCCGACTCTAGATTTGATTTTAGATTGGAGATGTTTGATATGAGTCTGGAAGGAGAGTTTTTACAGCCAGACACCTAGGTACTTATAGATGTCCACATATTCTAGGTCGGAACCATCCAGGGTGGTGATGCTAGTCGGGCATGCGGGTGCAGGCAGCGAACGGTTGAAAAGCATGCATTTGGTTTTACTAGCGTTTAAGAGCAGTTGGAGGCCACGGAAGGAGTGCTGTATGGCATTGAACCTCGTTTGGAGGTTAGATAGCACAGTGTCCAAGGACGGGCCGGAAGTATACAGAATGGTGTCGTCTGCGTAGAGGTGGATCAGGGAATCGCCCGCAGCAAGAGCAACATCATTGATATATACAGAGAAAAGAGTCGGCCCGAGAATTGAACCCTGTGGCACCCCCATAGAGACTGCCAGAGGACCGGACAGCATGCCCTCCGATTTGACACACTGAACTCTGTCTGCAAAGTAGTTGGTGAACCAGGCAAGGCAGTCATCAGAAAAACCGAGGCTACTGAGTCTGCCGATAAGAATATGGTGATTGACAGAGTCGAAAGCCTTGGCAAGGTCAATGAATATGGCTGCACAGTACTGTCTTATCAATGGCGGTTATGATATCGTTTAGTACCTTGAACGTGGCTGAGGTGCACCCGTGACCGGCTCGGAAACCAGATTGCACAGCGGAGAAGGTACGGTGGGATTCGAGATGGTCAGTGACCTGTTTGTTGACTTGGCTTTCGAAGACCTTAGATAGGCAGGGCAGGATGGATATAGGTCTACCAGTTTGGGTCCAGGGTGTCTCCCCCTTTGAAGAGGGGGATGACTGCGGCAGCTTTCCAATCCTTGGGGATCTCAGACGATATGAAAGAAGTTGAACAGGCTGGTAATAGTGGTTGCAACAATGGCGGCGGATAGTTTCAGAAATAGAGGGTCCAGATTGTCAAGACCAGCTAATTTGTACAGGTCCAGGTTTTGCAGCTCTTTCAGAACATCTGCTATCTGGATTTGGGTAACGGAGAACCTGGAGAGGCTTGGGCGAGTAGCTGCGAGGGGGGCGGAGCTGTTGGCAGAGGTTGGAGTAGCCAGGAGGAAGGCATGGCCAGCCGTTGAGAAATGCTTGTTGAAGTTTTCGATAATCATGGATTTATCGGTGGTGACCGTGTTACCGAGCCTCAGTGCAGTGGGCAGCTGGGAGGAGGTGCTCTTGTTCTCCATGGACTTCAGTGTCTCAGAACTTTTTGGAGTTAGAGCTACAGGATGCGAATTTCTGCCTGAAGAAGCTGGCCTTTGCTTTCCTGACTGACTGCGTGTATTGGTTCCTGACTTCCCTGAACAGTTGCATATCGCGGGGACTATTCGATGCTATTGCAGTCTGCCACAGGATGTTTTTGTGCTGGTCGAGGGCAGTCAGGTCTGGAGTGAACCAAGGGCTGTTCTTAGTTCTGCATTTTTTTGAACGGAGCATGCTTATCTAAAAGTTACTTTTAAAGAATGACCAGGCATCCTCAACTGACGGGGTGAGGTCAATGTCCTTCCAGGATACCCGGGCCAGGTCGATTAGAAAGGCCTGCTCACAGAAGTGTTTTAGGGATCGTTTGACAGTGATGAGGGGTGGTCGTTTGACTGCGGATCCGTAGCGGATGCAGGCAATGAGGCAGTAAACGCTGAGATCCTGGTTGAAGACTGCGGAGGTGTATTTGGAGGGCCAGTTGGTCAGGATGACGTCTATGAGGGTGCCCTTGTTTACAGATTTAGGATTGTACCTGGCGGGTTCCTTGATGATTTGTATCAGATTGAGGGCATCTAGCTTAGATTGTAGGACTGCCGGGGTGTTAAGCATATCCCAGTTAAGGTCACCTAACAGAACAAACTCTGAAGCTAGATGGGGGGCAATCAATTCACAAATGGTGTCCAGGGCACAGCTGGGAGCTGAGGGGGGTCTGTAGCAGGCGGCAACAGTGAGAGACTTATTTCTGAAGAGAGTAATTTTTTTAATTAGTAGTTCGAACTGTTTGGGTATGGACCTGGAAAGTATGACATTACTTTGCAGGCTATCTCTGCAGTAGACTGCAACTCCTCCCCCTTTGGCAGTTCTATCTTGACGTAAAATGTTATAGCTAGGTATGGAAACCTCAGAATTTTTGGTGGCCTTCCTGAGCCAGGATTCAGACACGGCAAGGACATCAGGGTTAGCAGAGTGTGCTAAAGCAGTGAGTAAAACAAACTTAGTGTCACGCCTTGGTCATTGTATTTTGTGTTTTCGTTATATTATTTGGTCAGGCCAGGGTGTGACATGGGTTTATGTTATATTGTATTTTCGTATTGGGGTTTGTAGTATTTGGGATCGCGGCTGATTAGGGGTGTTGTATAGGCTTGGCTGCCTGAGGCGGTTCTCAATCAGAGTCAGGTGATTCTCGTTGTCTCTGATTGGGAACCGTATTTAGGTAGCCTGGTTTCGCTTTGTATTTTGTGGGTGATTGTTCCTGTCTTTGTGTAGTTTCACCAGATAGGCTGTAATAGGTTTCACGTTCCGTTTGTTGTTTTTGTATATGTATAAGTTATTTCATGTATCACAATCTTTGTTCCTTAAAGACATGAGTAACCACTACGCTGCATTTCGGTCCGACTCTCATTCTACAAACGAAGAATGACGTTACACTTAGGGAGGAGGCTTCTGATGTTAACATGAATGAAACCAAGGCTTTTTCGATCACAGAAAACAAATGAGGGTGCCTGGGGACATGCAGGGCCTGGGTTTACCTCCACATCACCCGTGGAACAGAGGAGGAGTAGTATGCGGCTAAAGGCTATCAAAACTGGCCGCCTAGAGCGTTGGGGACAAAGAATAAAAGGAGCAGATTTCTGGGCATGGTAGAATATATTCAGGGCATAATGCGCAGACAGGGGTATGGTGACGGTGCGGGTACAGCGGAGGTAAGCCCAGGCACTGGGTGATTATAAGAGAGGTTGTATCTCTAGACATGCTGGTTGTAATGGGTGAGGTCACCGCATGTGTGGGAGGTGGGACAAAGGAGGTATCAGGGGTATGAAGAGTGGAACTAGAGGCATACAGTAATCACAGGTGTTGATTGGGAGAGCTAGCTAAACCAGTAGGTGAGACAACAACAGCTAATCAGCTAGCACAACAACAGCAGGTAAAATGGCGTTGACTAGGCAGAGAGAGTCGGATTAACTACACACAGATCCTGAGTGCGGCTGGGGCCGACAGATAAAACAAACAAACAGAATGGAGTACGGTGATTAATGGACAGTCCAGCAGGCATCAGCTATGTAGCCAAGTGATCACAGTGTCTAGGGGGCAGCGGTGGATGGGACAGGGAAGCTAGACTGGTGAGTATTATCCAGGCTAAAAAAACTGTCTGGCTGTGCTGAAGGTAAATGCCGCTAGCAGTGGCTAACAATGACTAAATAGCTTGTAGCTAGTTAGCTGGTTAGCTTCTGGAGGTTCTTGAATGTGTTTTAAAAATAATAGCGATTCCGTATCACGTTGGGTGAGGCAGGTTACCGGAAGGTATAATCGAATTAAAAATCAAAAAGAGATTGAAAGTAAATCTGGGTCCAATGAGTGGATGGGCTGGCTGGGAATGCAGCGATTCAGACAGTTAGCAGGCCCGTGCTAACAAGCTAACAGTTAGTAGGCCGGGGCTAAACAAGCTAGCAGTTAGCAGGCCGAATTAGCAAGCAAGCAGATAGCAAGGGCTAGCCTTTGGGGGAAGTCGCGATGGGGGTTACGTCTGTTTATGCCTCTTCATGCGGTGACATCGATAGACCGGTCGTGGGTCCGGATATTGTAGCCCAGGAGCATGCTTCGGTGGTAGCACAGGAGCTCTGGCTGGGCTAGCTTCAAGCTAAGTGAGAAGTAGTCATCCGGGGTTGCGGTTAACTAGTTAGCTAGTTGTGAAGATCCAGATGAAAACGTTCCGTTTGCGGTGGGAATCCGGGGATAAAAATAATAGGTCCGTTATGCTCTGGTTAGAGTCGCGTTGTTCGAACTGGCGAGAGCTTTCCGAGCTAAAAGTTAGCTGATGACCCCTAGCAATGGTTTGCTGACTGATAGCTGGTAGTTAGCTGGTAGTTAGCTGGCTAGCTTCAGTTGAGGGGTTCCGGATCCGAAGTAAATATAAATACTTTAGAAAAAAAGCAGATCCACGCTACATTGGGTGAGGCGGGTTGCAGGAGAGTATTTAGATGTTGAGGTTTAGAAAAATGTTTTAAAAGATATGCAAAGAATTATTATTTTTTAAACAAATATATACAAGGGACACGACAAGACGTCTGACTGCTACGCCATCTTGGATTGGTATTTTATACCCTCTATTGCATCTCGACTACGCGGGTCGGTCATGGCCCATCCATATATTTATATGTACATATTCTTATTCCAACCCTTTACTTAGATTTGTATGTATTAGGTGGTTGTTGTGGAATTATTAGATAACTAGAAGCACAAGCATTTCGCTACACTTGCAAAAACATCTGCTAACCATGTGTATGTGACCAATACAATTTGATTTGATGTCGCTTATGTCTAAATCTGGCCCTGGAAATTACTAATCACTTCACAAACCAGTGTGACTTGCAGGTCTTATGTGGCTCATGAGCCAGGATTTTTAGACCACAATGTCAAGGATAATTAGGCCATAACTAAAGGCATTATGAACTGTATAATATGTGGTCAAAGGGTTTAAATTTTAATTGAAACATTCACTTTGGCAGTCACTCGTTGAAAGTTTCAGGAATAAATGTTATTGAACGCAACGATGTCTCTGTCACTAACAAACACAATCAGGGGTGGGTATTGCTCACATTCACTCGAAAGGCATTGTGGGACACATGTGCACATATTATTCATGTTAGCTCCCCATGTACATTTAAGGACCAGCCATGCTACCCTGTTCTGGGACAATTGTAATTTCCTAAGTCCCTCTGTGGCACCTCGCCACACAGAAGGACAGTAGTCCAGGTGAGACAAAACAAGGGCCTGTAGGCCCTGCCTTGTTTAGAAGGCAGAGCAGTGTTTTATTGTGGACAGAAGAGTAGTGAAACAGACAGTGATGAGGCAGACAGTGGTGAGGAGACAAGGAAAAAAGCAGAGGCTTTCCAAGCAACACCTACACTTTAAAAAGAGAATCAGTCCAATCAAAAATTAGTTTTAAAAATGTGGATTTGATAGTTCCCCCACCTTTTTTTTACCACTACAAGGGTTCCAAAAGGGTTCTTAAGCTGTCCCCATTTGTTTCCAGGTAGAATCCTTTTTGATTACAGGTAGAACACTCTGTGGAAAGGGAACTGAAAAGGATTCTACCTGGAACAAAAAAAAGTCATTCAAAGGGTTCTCCTACAGGGACAGCCGAAGAACCCTTTTAGGTTCTAGATAGCACCTTTTCTTCAGTGTACAACATCACTGATGGTTATTAGAGGTCTACCGATTTTATAGGAGGACCAAAAAAGCCGATACTGATTAATCGACCGATTTTTAAAAATATATATTTTATTTGTAATAATTACAATTACAACAATACTGAATGAACACTTATTTTAACTTAATACATCAATAAAATCAATTTAGCCTCAAATAAATAATTAAACATCTTCAATTTAGTTAAAATAATGCAAAAACTAAGTGTTGGAGAAGAAAGTAAAAGTGCAATATGTGCCATGTAAGAAAGCTAACATTTAAGTTCCTTGCTCAGAACATGAGAACATATGAAAGTTGGTGGTTCCTTTTAACATGAGTCTTCAATATTCCCAGGTAAGAAGTTTTAGGTTGTATATTAGCACGCACCCCGCTAACTAGCTAGCCATTTCACATCGGTTACACCAACCTAATCTCGGGAGTTGATAGGCTTGAAGTCATAAACAGCAGAGCTGCTGGCAAAACACACGCAAGTGCTGTTTGAATGAATGCTTACGAACCTGCTGGTGCCTACCATTGCTCAGTCAGACTGCTCTATCAAATCATAGACTTAATTATAACATAACACACAGAAATAAGAGCCTTAGGTCAGTAATATGGTCGAATCCCGAAACTATCATGTCGAAAACAAAACGTTTATTCTTTTAGTGAAATACGGAACCGTTCCGTATTTTATCTAACGGATGGCATCCCTAAGTCTAAATATTGCTGTTACATTGCACAACCTTCAATGTTTTGTCATAATTGCGTAAAATTCTGGCAAATTAGTTCGCAAATGAGCCAGGCGGCCCAAACTGTTCCATATACCCTGACTCTGCATGCAATGAACACAAGAGAAGTGACACAATTTTACCTGGTTAATATTGCCTGCTAACCTTTCTTTTAGCTAAATATGCAGATTTAAAAAATATATATGGTTAGGTACACGTTGGAGCATCGACAGTCCTTTGTCGCGAATGCGCACTGCATCGATTATATGCAACACAGGACACCCTAGTTAAACTAGTAATATCAGCAACCATGTGTAGTTATAACTAGTGAGTATGATTGATTGTTTTTTATAAGATAAGTTTAATGCTGGCTAGCAACTTACCTTGGCTTCTTACTGCATTCGCGTAACAGGCAGGCTCCCCGTGAGGCAGGTGGTTAGAGGGTTGGACTCGTTAACCGTAAGGTTGCAAGATTGTATCCCTGAGCTGACAAGGTAAAAATCTGTCGTTCTGCATCCTGAACAAGGCAGTTAACCCACCGTTCCTAGGCCGTCATTGAAAATAAGAATGTGTTCTTAACCGACTTGCCGCGTTAAAAGAAATATCGGCAAAATCGGCGTCCAAAAATACAGATTTCCGATTGTAATAACTCAAAATCGGCCCTAATTAATCGGTCGACCTCTAATGGTTATATCAATTATGTGTGAATAAATACATTTTCTCCGCAATTGTCGCAAAATCTATTTCACTGACAAAAAAAATATCCACCCTTGTCTATCATATTTTGTTTTATTGACATTGGAAGATTTTACACACAAATCAGCTTTTTCCATCAGGCCTGTCATAAGTTTTTTTTTTTTTTATGTCTCAAGGAAATTCATCGTCATGAAATTGTTGCATAGAAACGTCATTCGTGATAGGAAATCTGACAAAAAGCCATTTGAGATATAAGATGCATCATGATGCATTTCAGCTCTTGCTCTGACACTGATAAGGCATTTACTAGAACATTATGGAAATCTAAATGCACCCTTCCAACACATTTATTTATATTCTAGGGAATTGCAGACTACAAAGACCAACACAAGTCCACACAACCCAGCTCTAAACCACAACATTGACCCTTTTTAATTGAAACCCTATGACTGCGGTAATGCCTTCCATGGCTAACAAGTTGTCAATCTGGTGTAATGAGGTACATTGAAAATGAAAAGCAGGGGTGCTATTGTAAAAACAAACACTATCACTTCAAATATTCTACATAGGATATCTTCAGAATGCAACAGACATGGGATTGAATCGTGTAACCACACTGGAAAAAAATATCTAAATACATAATGAACTCAATGAAGAGTTTAGAGACACATGCAGTTTCAAGTGTTTGGAGTAATACGGTCTCTCTTTTTGCTACCTATCAAAATGACACCCACAGTCTCTTTCAGTAGTGGAACGCCAGCCACCTTAAGGTATCACATCCATGCTCTTGGAATAGCATGAGACAGCTCACTGTCTGATAGGCTAACTCCACATGACAATGTGCGTGTTTCTAAAGTAACACCTCCCCAAGTGTTAATTGACCCCCTCTGTTGCTCTCACTTCCTTTCTATACAACTCTCTGACTACACTACATAAGTGTCAATTTACTAACAGGACAACACGTTTTCAGGGTGCACTTGCGTGAAATCCACGGTTCATGTAAAACTTAATTTTAAGGGGACCTTATTACAGTGTAATTACACTGTAACAATAATTGAGATTAACTGTAATAATGAATAGTTACACAGTAATTACAACATGAAGCTAGTGGTAATTGCAGAGGTGTACTCATGAATGCTCGTTACAAATGTGAAGTTTCTAATAACATCCAAATGCAACATATTCAGCTTGCACAAACCACATGATAAGTGTTAGCCAATTGAAAACAGACCCAACTCTGCAATAAAGGGCTCTGGAGTCTGATGCACTGGCCTAGTGGTAAAAACAATTTCAAAAACAGTTCATATAAAAATAAAAAAACGTAATTGTTAAATCAATTAACAGTGCATTTGACAATGGGTAAATTAGTTGAATCATCAATACAAACATTTTAGACAATTTAATTAATAGTTATGGTTAAAATTATGAGATTCATTCAGAGTCATTTGTGCTTGCCAAAATGTAAACCTATTAAAGTTGATAGCATTATGGTTTATAAATGCACTTAAAATAGTCATAAGACAAACTCTTATTCCATCATGTAACCTGTTTTGGAACATTCACACTTTTGGAAGGGATGCATTAGTACAATTATTTATTTATTCCAGGAATTAAGGCATCATGTCAAGATCTGCCCAACTGCGCAACACGTTCGAAATAATGACGCCCTTGAACGTTCCCATGTCACGCCTTGGTCATTGTATCTTGTGTTTTTGTTATATGTTTGGGTAGGCCAGGGTGTGACATGGGTTTATATGTTGTATTTCGTATTGGGGTTTGTATTAATTGGGAGTGTGTATTATTAGGGGTGTGTCTAGTTAGGCTTGGCTGCCTGAGGCGATTCCTGATTGGAGTCAGCTGATTCTCGTTGTCTCGGATTGGGAACCGTATTTAGGTAGCCTGAGTGCGCGTTGTATTTCGTGGGTGATTGTACCCGTCTCTGTGTTAGTCACCAGATAGGCTGTAATTAGTTTCACTCGTTTGTTGTTTTTGTATTTCCAGTTATTTCATGTACCGCATTATCTTCATTAAAAGTCATGAGTAACCTACACGCTGCATTTCGGTCTGACTCTCTTCAAACAACAGACGAACTTCGTTACATCCCATGTGTTGACCAATGATTTGTATATACACTAGATGGCCATTAGTTGGGTTGAGGTCGGGTGATTATGGAGGCCAGGTCATCTGATGCAGCACTCCATCACTTTCCTTGGTCAAATAGCCCTTACATTGCCTGGAGGTGTGTTTTTGGTCATTGCTCTGTTGAAAAACGAATGATAGTCCCACTAAGTGCAAATGAGATGGGATGGCATATCGCTGCAGAATGCTCTGGTAGCCATTCTGTGTGCATTGAATTCTAAATAAATCAGTGTCACCAGCAAAGCACCCCCTCACCATCACACCTCCTCCTCCATGCTTCACGGTGGGAACCACACATCCGGAGATCATCCATTCACCTACTCTGCGTCTCACAAAGACATGGCGGTTGGAACCAAAAATCTGCCATTTGGACTCATCGGAGCAAAGGACAGATTTCCACCAGTCTAATGTCCATTGCTCATGTTTTTTGGCCCAAGTAAGTATCTAATTATTATTGGTGTTCTTTAGTAGTGAAGGCCTGATTTCACACAGTCTCCTCTGAACAGTTGATGTTGAGATGTGTCTTTTACTTGACCTTGGTGAAGACTGAGGCTGATAACTCTAATGAACTTATCCACAGCAGTAGAGGTAACTCTGGGTCTTCCTTTCCTCGTGACAGCCAGTTTCATCATAGCACTTCATGGTTTTGTGACTGCACTTGAAGAAAATGTCAAAGTTCTTGAGATTTTCCAGATTGACTGACCTTCATGTCTTAACCAGTCTAACCAGACACCTAGGTATTTGTAGTTGTCCACATATTCTTAACCAGTTGCGACGAGCAAACCCGTATCCGGGAGCGTAATCGTAGCCTCAAATGCATTAGCATAACGCAATGGACATAAATACCCCTAGAAACTTTTCCTATTCATGAAAATCGCAAATGAAATGAAATAAATATATTCAAACACAAGCTTCACCTTTTGTTAACAACACTGTCATCCCAGATTTTCAAAATATGCGTTACAGCCAACGCTAGACAAGCATTTGTGTAAGTTTATCATGGCATGATGCTATGCTAGGCTCTGCTGGCAGCAGGCAACATTTTCACGAAAATAAGAAAAGCAACCAAATTAAATCATTCACCTTTGAAGAACTTCAGATGCTTTCACTCAGACTCCCAGTTAGATAGCAAATGTTCCTTTTTTCCAAAAATATTATGTTTGTAGGCGAAATAGCTCCCGTTTCTTCATCATGCTTGGCTGAGAAATCGACCGGAAAATGCTGCAACTATAACGCCAAACTTTTTTAAAAAATTGCTCCATAATATCGACAGAAACAAGGCAAATGTTGTTTAGGATCCATCCTCAATGTGTTTTTAACATATATATTCGATTATATATCCGTCGAGGCAATTGATTTCTCATAAGAAGCGATTGGAAAAATGGCTACCTCAGTATTTTCTGCGAGATTTTCTGCGGGAGACACCATGTGACCACATGCTATATATGGTCCCTTACAGCCATTCTTCAATGGAAATGCCTAAAACGACGTCACAATGCTGTAGACACCTTGGGGAATACGTGGAAAACGTAAGCTCATTCACAGCCATATAAGGAGTCATTGGCATGAGGCGGTTTAAAAAAATGCGGCACTTCCTGGTTGGATTTTTATCTGGGTTTCGCCTGTAACATCAGTTCTGTGGCACTCACAGACTATCTTTGCAGTTTTGGAAACGTCAGAGTATTCTCTTTCCAAAGCTATCAATTATATGCATAGTCTAGCATCTTTTCGTGGCAAAATATCTTGTTTTAAACGGGAACGTTTTTCATCCAACATTTTTAATAGCGCCCCCTATTGCATAACTGGTAATGATGGGCTGTCAATTCTCTTTGCTAATTTGAGCTGTTCTTGCCATAATATGGACTTGGTCTTTTACCAAATATCTTCTGTATACCACCTTGTCACAACACAACTGATTGACTCAAACGCATTAAGAAGGAAAGAAATTCCACAAATTAACTTTTAACAAAGCACACCTGTTAATTGAAATGCATTCCAAGTGACTATCTCATGAAGCTGGTTGAGAGAATGCCAAGAGTGTGCAAAGCTGTCATCAAGGCAAGGGTGGCTACTTTAAAGAATCTCAAATATAAAATACATTTTGATTTAACACTTTTTTTGGTTACTACATGATTCCATATGTGTTGACGCCTTCACTATTATACTACAATGTAGAAAATATAAAGAAAAACCCTGGAATGAGGTGTGTCAACTTTTGACTGGTACTGTACATCATTGGTATTGACATCATGAGACAATGCGCAAAGCAGGGGGTCGAAAAGATTATTGTGTAAAATCCAGGCATGAGAGATTGCTAGGACGGAAACAAAGGGTTGTAAGTCAAAATGTCAACGTATGAGAGAAGTAAGTTTCCATGCAATTTATTTGGCTTTTTTGGATAGTTAATAGCCCTTGTTGTGTTGGCTGTCTAGCAAACGTACATGTATTCTGTTGGACTATTTAGCATAGATAGTTAAAATTGGTGCATTCCTATTCCAGTGTTGGCTGTAAATCTTTTAGCAAACGTTAGCTGGCATTTTTGTTGGGCCTATCAACTTTGTTCCACCATTGGGGGCCAGAGCAGCGAACAGTTTTGTTACCATCTACAGAATAGACTTTCCATGCAATCTTATCTGCTACCTAAAGCTGGCAAATATGCTATGGTCGCTACTCGCTAGTTATTTAGCTGGGTAACATTAGCGGAGTTCGATGGACTTATCTTCCATGAACCTTGCGCTCAGGGTATCTGTACCCTAAGGGTATTACTTGAGAGGCATCCAGCAAATTACTGTTAGCTAGCTTGCTACTTAAACCAAAACACTATGAGTAATGTAAGTTCCTTTTCAATTTAGCAAACACAACACCTTAAGAGTTAGCTAGGCCTAACTATGCCTAAACAATATAAATCCTGGTGATGATAACCAGTATAGGGTAATAGTGTCTATGCTAAATTGTGATACCTTGCAGAAATCTCTGCTAGAGAAGAAGAGTGTATCAGACTCCAGGATGGGAAAATGCTTATAACAAAGAATCAGATGAAGACAGAGAGAGTTGGATACAGACATAGCAGAGTTACTGAAGGAGGATGAGGATACAGACATAGCAGAGTTACTGAAGGAGGATAAGGATACAGACATATCAGAGTTACTGAAGGAGGATGAGGATACAGACAGACCCAGACATAGCAGAGTTACTGAAGGAGGATGAGGATACAGAGTTACCTCAGACTCCTGGAGCGGGCCAACCACCACCGGCCTGAGGAGAGACACATTGAACGAGGGGTTAATACGGTAATCAGGGGGAAGCTGTAACCTATAACAAACCTCGTTCAATCTCCTCAGGATTTTCAATGGCCCCACAAACCACAGGCCCAGCTCCCGGCAGGGCAGGCGGAGGGTTAGGTTCCAGGTCGAGAGCCAGGCCTCACTGTGGTGACGGTCTGTGCTAGCTTTCTGGCACAGCATGGCCCGCTGGAGGTGAAAATGGGTGGGGTTCCATGTCTCCTCTGTGCCCCTGAACCAGTCGTTCACCGGAGGAGCCTCGGTCTGACTCTGATGCCAAAGCGCCAGAACAGGCTGGTACCCCAGTACGCCCGGGGAGAGGTTAGTGGAGGAGTGGCAAAGTGGCGGAGCGAGTTCTGAGCAATCTCGGCCCAGGGCACGAACCTTGCCCACTCCCCCGGCCGATCCTGGCAATACGACCGCAGAAACCTACCCACATCCTGGTTCACTCTCTCCACCTGCCCATTACTCTCGGGATGAAACCATGAGGTAAGTCTTATCGAGACCCACCATGAACGCCTTCCAGACCCTCAAAGTAAACTGGAGACCTCGATCAGACACTATAACCTCAGGCACCCCGTAGTGCTGAAAGACGTGCGTAAACAAGGCCTCCGCAGTCTGTATAGCCGTAGGGAGACCGGGCAGAGGGAGGAGACGGCAGGACTTAGAGAAACAATCCACAACGACCAGGATCGTGGTGTTTCCCTGTGAGGGGGGAGATCGGTAAGAAAATACACAGAGAGGTGCGACCAAGGTCGCTGTGGAACAGGTAAGGGGTGTAGCTTCCCTCTGGGAAGGTGCCTAGGATGGAATGGATCCCAGCCGGCGACCCCAAAAAACGACTTCGTAAAAGAGGGAAACGAAGCGGTCTTCTGGTCAGACTCCAGAGACGGGCACATCGCGCACCACTCCCTAGCATACTTCTCGCCAATGTCCAGTCTCTTGACAACAAGGTTGATGAAATCCGAGCAAGGGTAGCATTCCAGAGGGACATCAGAGACTGTAACGTTCTTTGCTACACGGAAACATAGCGTCTCTCGAGTGAGTCGGTGCAGCCAGCTGGTTTCTCCGCATTGCGCCGACAGAAACAAACATATTTCTGGTAAGAAGAGGGGCGGGGGCGTATGCTTTATGGTTAACGAGACGTGGTGTGTTCACAACAACATACAGGAACTCAAGTCCTTCTGTTCACCTGATTGAGAATTCCTCACAATCAAATGTCGACCGCATTATCTACCAAGGGAATTCTCTTTGGTTATAATCACAGCCGTATATATTCCCCCCCAAGCAGACACATCGATGGCTCTGAATGAACTTTATTTGACTCTTTGCAAACTGGAATCCACATATCCTGAGGCTGCATTCATCGTAGCTGGGGACTTTAACAAGGCTAATCTGAAAACAAGACTCCCTAAATTGTATCAGCATATCGATTTCGCAACCAGGGCTAGCACAACGGGAAACGCAGGAGAGTCAATGAGGAAGAGACTGATTCTCTCCTTGTGACACCCCTGTGTCACCATACCCAGAGGAGTGGTGGCCTCCCTAATCAACCCTGACCAAGGCGTGAACAGGGAAGGGCCCAACCACGAGAACAATGGGGAAAACTAAACTATCTGTCTATAAAATTCCCAGCTGTGCCTGAAATGAAGAGCCTCTTGTTATGGGAATGCGGGGAAAACTAACATACAAAAACATGTGTGCAACAGAGGGTTCTGGGTGAGAATGGTGCCGGCTCACCTGGGAGGACGCCTGCTGCCTCGATCCCCAGAGGAACCAACCCGGCACCAACCGGCAGTGTGACGTCTGTGGCCACAGATGGTGCACGAGCCGGAATCTCCTCCAGTCTCCCTACACACAGCACCTCCCAGCTCCATGGGCACCGGAGCGGCGGTGCTGGGGAATGAAACTGACAAAACCTGATCTGGACATCCGCGGCCAGCAGGTTATCCAGCCGAATGGGCAGGTCCACCAGCTGGTCGAAGGTGAGGGTGGTGTCCCTGCAGGCCAACTCCCGACGGACGTCCTTACGCAAACTGCAACGATAGTGGTCGATCAGGGCCCTATTGTTCCATCCCGCGCCGTCGGCCAGGGTCCTAAAATCCATGGGGAACTCCTGGGCGCTCCTTGTCCCCTGCCTCAGATGGTAGAGACGGACCAGCGCTGGAAATGGTCCGACGGCGCCGTATCTCCTTCTCCCCACACGGCGTTGGCTGACTCCAAGGCTTTCCCAGAGAGGCACGAGACGAGGGCTGATACCTTCTTACGACCTGAAGGAGCCGGCTGGACGGTTAACAGGTAGAGTTCGAACTGCAACAGGAAACCCTAGCAGCGTGCAGCCGTCCCATCATACTCCCGGGGAAGGGCGAGATGAATCCCACTGGGACCGGGTGAAGGGGGTCGAGTAGTAGAGACCCTGGTCGTGCTGATGGAGGCGCTGGAGGAACTCCCTGTCTCTCCCAGTGGTCCATAGTTTGGACAACGCGGTCCATGGCGGCGCCGAGATGGTGGAGCATTGCCGCATGCTCACGGACATGCTCCTCCACCACTATTCCAGGGGCACCTGCTCCTGCTGTCTCCATATGTTATGGTGTGGGATTCTGTAGCGGGGTGCGTAATTGGCGGCAGAGAAGTCAAGCGCAGGAGAGCAGAACTGAGTAATAACCAGAGATTTATTAAGCCAACGGCATCCAGAACAACAAGATAAATAGGCACAAAAATAACCCGTCGTGCACTCACGGGGAACGTGCACAAGCACTACAATAAACAATCCCACACAGAAACATGGGGAGTAGCAGAGGGTTAAAACACAAGTAAATGAGGGGATTGAAACCAGGTGTGTGGAAAAACAAGACAAAACAAATGGAAAAAGAAAAATGGATCGACGACGATGGCTAGAAGACCGACGACGCCGACCGCCGATCGCCGCCCGAACAAGGAGAGGACCCGACTTCAACTCCCTCCTGCTCACAGTTCTAGGTTTTGGGACAAGTCTCTGAATGTCCTTGAGAGGTCCAGCCAGAGCCCGGACTTGAACCCGATCAAACATCTCTGGAGAGATCTAAATGGCTGTTCAGCAACGTAGCAACTCTCCCCATCCAACCTGACAGAGCTTGAGAGGATCTGCAGACAAGAATGGAACAAACTCCCCAAATACAGGTGTGCCAAGCTTGAAGCATCATACCCAAGATGACTCGAGGCTACATAAATTATAAGCCTAGTTGGTTTAGGCACAAAGTCAGCAACCTTCCTGCTAGCCATGATTGGCTGAGATAATGAGTGGGGTAAACATGCCGAGAGATGAGTTTGGAATGGTCTGCGGTGAAGCATCTTGTGTCTATAAAATTTAGCTGCTCGTAATGTGTAGATAATCCTTTCTACTGCAGTTTTTTTGAAAGATATAATGTTAGCCATGGAGAACTGCAAATGTGTTGCTCTCAACAACATTGCTGCCCAGAATTTAGGACTATTGACAAAGATCAGTCGGAAAGGTTCTGATGGACTACTTTCTGGAGGACGATCGTGCCATGCTGGCTTACTTACGTTACTCGACACAACGAGCCAAACAATCTGTGCAAACTAAACGGAAACGACACAGGACGTCTTATTTAATAAAAGGGGTTGCAATCTGCAGTGAAGCTTTCATCCATGTATACGGAAAATAATCTAACATTGAACCTATTTGGTTAACTTTAGCTAGCTATGACAATCAGTTTGTATTGCTAGTTAAGCTTGCTGTTAGCTAGCCTGCTGGATGTCAATGGCTTGCTAACGTTACTCTATGGATTGGGATTTGAATTCATTTTTTAGCTAGCTAACATTAACATGTCTAAACAAAAGACCCCAAGGAAAAGCTCGCTGTTAGCTAGCTAACGTTAGCGGAGGTTAGTTGGCTGGTTTGCTAGCTGACATTAACTTACATGTACGAAGTGTGTGTAACGTTAGTATCTGGAATTTGTCTTTCAGCATCAGTAGAACACGCCTGACTCTCCTCCACCAGTCATACAAGGAGAATGGTATAATGCCTCCCATCAAAAAGAGAGCTGGCCAAAGCAAGCACAGGTTACACCTGAAGCATGAGGACTTGCAGCGAGTGGTGAACTTCATCAATAACTACGCAAAGGATAATACAATAGTATTACCAGGACGCCACCCAGGACATAAACATTTTGGTGGAAAGCTGCTGCCATCTCATGTGACAAAAGCAGCAGTGTGGCGTCTCTACAAAGAATCGATGACAACATTTGGTATGTAAAGCATTAACACATTTGATGATTTAATTGACCTCCAACAAGATTGGCACTACTTTTATTGAGCTCACATTTTTTTCTGTATTTTCCAGAGGTACGTGTAGTCGAGCTATCTTCCTTCAGGAATATGTGGAGAAAATTGCTGCCCCACATCTCAAGCGCTAAGCCGAGGACAGACCTGTGCTGGCAGTGCCAGAGGAGCAACTATCAGGTCTTCAGATATGCCAGAAGCTGTTAAGTCAGCCAAGCTGAAGAAGCAAGAGCAGAATCTCCTGCATGTCTAGAGTGAGCTGTCTGCCAAGACGTGTAGTTGTCTCTGGGGGCCTCTACTGAACCAGCAAGCAAAGACGTCAGGATGCATTACAGCTTGGATTTTGCTCAAAAACTAAGCAACATTTCCTCCAATATACTAATTAAGGACATAGACGATAGATGTGTGTATATACAGTGGGGCAAAAAAGTATTTAGTCAGCCACCAATTGTGCAAGTTCTCCCACTTAAAAAGATGAGAGGCCTGTAATTTATCATAGGTACACTTCAACTATGACAGACAAAATGAGAGAAAAAAAAACTGAAAATCACATTGGATTTTTAATGAATTTATTTGCAAATTATGGTGGAAAATAAGAATTGTCACCTACAAACAAGCAAGATTTCTGGCAGACCTGTAACTTCTTTAAGAGGCTCCTCTGTCCTCCAATCGTTACCTGTATTAATGGCACCTATTTGAACTTGTTATCAGTATAAAAGACACCTGTCCACAACCTCAAACAGTCATACTCCAAACTCCACTATGGCCAAGACCAAAGAGCTGTCAAAGGAACACTGGAAACAAAATTGTAGACCTGCACCGGGCTGGGAAGACTGAATCTGCAGTAGGTAAGCAGCTTGGTTTGAAGAAATCAACTGTGGGAGCAATTATTAGGAAATGGAAGAAATACAAGGCCACTGATAATCTCCCTCGATCTGGGGCTCCATGCAAGACCTCACCCCGTGGGGTCAAAATGATCACAAGAACGGTGAGCAAAAATACTACAACCACCCGGGCGGACCTAGTGAATGACCTGCAGAGAGCTGGGACCAAAGTAAAAAATCCTACCATCAGTAACACACTACGGCGCCAGGGATGATCCAGAAGAAGATTGGGAGAATGTCATATGTCATATGGTCAGATGAAACCAAAATAGAACTTTTTGGTAAAAACTCAACTCGTCGTGTTTGGAGGACAAAGAATGCTGAGTTGCATCCAAATAACACCATACTTACTGTGAAGCATGGGGGTGGAAACATGTTTTGGGGCTGTTTTTTCTGCAAAGGGACCAGGACGACTGATCCGTGTAAAGGAGAGAATGAACTTAGGAATCTACTTTGTGCATGACACAAGTAATTTTTCCAACAATTGTTTACAGACAGATTATTTCACTTACAATTCACTGTATCACAATTCCAGTAGGTCAGATGTTTACATACACTAAGTTGACTGTGCCTTTAAACAGCTTGGAAAATTACAGAAAATGATGTCATGGTTTTAGAAGCTTCTGATAGGCTAATTGACATAATTTGAGTCAATTGGAGGTGTACCTGTGGATGTATTTCAAAACCTACCTTCAAACTCAGTGCCTCTTTGCTTGACATCATGGGAAAATCTGAAGAAATCAGCCAAGACCTCAGAAAGAAATTGTAGACTTCCACAAATCTGGTTGTTCCTTGGGAGCAATTTCCAAATGCCTGAAGGTACCACGTTCATCTGTACAGACAATAGTATGCAAGTATAAACACCATGGGACAATGCATCCATCATACCGCTCAGGAAGGAGACACATTCTGTCTCCTAGAGATGAACGTACTTTGGTGTGAAAAGTGCAAATCATTCCTAGAACAACAGCAAAGGACTTTGTGAAGATGCTGGAGGAAACAGGTACAAAAGTATCTATATCCACAGTAAAACGAGTCCTATATCGACATAACCTGAAAGGCCACTCAGCGAGGAAGAAGCCACTTCCAAATACGACTTTAAAAAGCCAGACTACGGTTTGCAACTGCACATGGGGACAAAGATCGTACTTTTTGGAGAAATATCCTCTGGTCTGATCAAATGAAAATGTAACTGTTTGGCCATAATGACCATCTTTATGTTTGGAGGAAAAAGAGGGAGGCTTGCAAGCCGAAGAACACCATCCCAACCGTGAAGCACGGGTGTGGCAGCTTCTTGTTGTGGGGTTGCTTTGCTGCAGGAGGGACTGGTGCACTTCACAAAATAGATGGCATCATGAGAGAGAAATTATGTGGTTATATTGAAGCAACATCTCAATACATCAGTCAGGAAGTTAAAGCTTGGTCACAAATGGGTCTTCCAAATGAACAATGACCCCAAGCATACCGCCAAAAAGGCAAAGCTACCAAATACAAATTGAGTGTATGTAAACTTCTGACCCACCTGAGAATGTTGTGAAAGAAATAAAAATGTTATGAGTATTAAATGTCAGGAATTGTGAAGAACTGAGTTTAAATGTATTTGGCTCAGGTATATGTAAACTTCCGACCCTGGGACTAGGCAACAACACATCTGCCACGCTGATTCTCAGCACCGGGGCTCGTCAGGGGTGCATGTTTAGTCCCCTCCTGTACTCCATGTTTACCCATGACTGCATGGCCAAGTACGACTCCAACACCATCATTAGGTTGTCGACACAACTGTGGTAGGCCTGATCACCGACAATGATGAGACAGCCTACAGGGAGGAGGTCAGAGACCTGGCAGTGTGGTGACAGGACAACAACCTCTCCCTGTGAGCAAGACAAAGGAGATGATCGTGGACTACAGGAAACATCGACAGGGCTGTAGTTCAGCGGGTTGAGAGTTTTAAATTCACATCACCAACAAACTATCATGGTCCAAACACACCAAGACAGTCTTGAAGAGGGCACAACACCTTTCCCCCTCAGGAGACTGAAAAGATTTGGCATGGGTCCCCAGATCCTCAAAAATGTCTACAGCTGCACCATCGAGAGCATCCTGACCAGTTGCATCACCGCCCGACCGCAAGGCACTACAGAGGGTAGTGCGTATGGCCCAATACATCACTGGGGCCAAGCTTCTTGCCATCCAGGACCTATATGCTAGGACAGACACGCAAGACTTACTTACCGTTGATGTAGAGGCTAGTGCTCTGACTGGAATCCATGCAACACTGGAAAAATATTATGAGGGGAGTTTGGAGTTTTGCCAGAGTGAAATTCAGAGAGAACAAGGCACTCACAGCCAAGGTAAAAAGCTACAATTCTAAAATGGATTGTCAACTCAGAGAAAACCGGGTGATGGAGTCGCTGCTAGACATACAAAGTCGTAGCATGCGTGAAAATCTAATATTTTGGGGATTCCTGAGGACATATCCAAAAATCCAGAGGGGGTGATCAGAGAGTTCATGCAATCCGCCTTGAAACTTCCTCTAGAGACTGTAAACAAGGTGGCTTTCCACTGAGTACACAGACTTGGAGCTTCCTCTAGAGACTGTAAACAAGGTGGCTTTCCACTGAGTACACAGACTTGGAGCTTCCTCTAGAGACTGTAAACAAGGTGGCTTTCCACCGTCTACACAGACTTGGAGCTCGGAGCGACAAGACCAAGGGTCCCCGACCGATCATCGCAAAATTTGAACACTACCAACAAAAGGAATTGATCAAAAGCAGGGGAAGGAACTTAAAGGGACCAAATTCGGGCTTAGTGACCAATTTCTCCGGGAGATAAACGAACATCGCAAGAGACTGTATCCTGTTCATCGGCAACAGATGGAGAGGGGTAAGCGTGCCTTTCTAATTGTGGACAAACTCTTTATAGATGGACAGCTATTCTGAGACAGCTCCATGACACCATGGCTGCTCTAAATTCTACAGGGACTTCAGGTTATGAAAAAAAGAAAATATGTAAAAATATCTGAACACTATGAAGTGGATATGAATACACAAGTACTCAATTACATGTTCACTTACACATACACATTTGATCTCGCTCTCTTCTCTCCCTCTCTCTATTGCCGAACTGTTCTATAATTGTATTATTATTTCTTGTTTGTCTACCTTTTCTATTTCTTTGTCTTGTTTATACATGTTTACAACAAGCAAGGGGAATATATCCGAATAGGGACATTGGCATATTTTCATGGGATACATTTGTACTGTAGTGAAGCCGTCTCTATAGTAATGCAATGTCTCTTTCGTGATCATGTGAAACGTCAATTTCTATGGAAATGCTGGGATGTGTTTTTCAATGATGCTAAAGGTAATTATGATGCAACTATGATGGGGATACGATATGGATTACAATTATCATCATGAATATTAAGGCTATACGCACTACATGTTACACACATAGACACTCAACCATGCAAATTGGTTATTTATTATTTATTTGTACATCAAATATCACATAACACACTCACTAAATCACATCCAATATCATACACATCAACTTACTCAGATTACACACATCTTGTCTCCATTTTCTAACATCTGTGGCACTGGCTCACAGGCAAGGGATTAAAACATATATTGCTTAAACCTATTTCATGAATTCTAGATATAAGCTCTAGTTTTGACTGTCATAATACCTCTGATGGTAGTAACTTTACAAGCACTAATTTATGATCAATTTAGACTGAGAATAGTATCTAGTTACGGTAAGGGGTGAAATACGTATATAGCCAGTTATAATTGTAATGGTTTAGCAGATCATCAAAAAAAGATCAGTCTTTTTGTGGCTAAAAGAAAAGGAATGTAACATACTGTTTACAGGAAACACTCTACGTCCCGATGAAGTTGTGTGGAAAAAGGAATGGGGTGGTGAAATATTTTTCTGTCGTGGACAAAGGAACTCAAAAGGTGTGATGATATTAATTAACAAAAATGCCGATCTGAATGTGCAAATAGTTAGGAATGATTCACAAGGAAGCTGGATCTTTTTGAATAGGAAAGTGGCCGAAAAAGAGATTTGGCTCATTAATCTATATGGTCCAAATCAGGGTGATCCATACTTCAAAAATATTTATATAAATTTATTGAACCTACCTATAATAAATCAGGTATAATAAACAGATTATATATCACTGTGCCCTTAAGGAAATCACAAATGCCTTAGAAATAGTGGATATTTGGAGACTAAAAATCCCGAAAGTATTACATGGAAGAGACCCCCTTGAACTTTGTCTCTTTTTTAGCATTAAAGGATAAAAAAGTTTCCAGAATTTTGCCACATTTCAGGCTTCAAACAAAGATATAAAACTGTATTTTTTGTGAAAAATCAACAACAAGTGGGACACAATCATGAAGTGGAACGACATTTATTGGATATTTCAAACAAATCAAAACCTGAAAAATTGGGCGTGCAAAATTATTCAGCCCCCTTAAGTTAATACTTTGTAGCGCCACCTTTTGCTGCGATTACAGCTGTAAGTCGCTTGGGGTATGTCTCTATCAGTTTTGCACATCCAGCTGTTTTGCAAGGAGGAATGGGAAAAAAATTCAGTCTCTCGATGTGCAAAACTGATAGAGACATACCCCAACCGACTTTTTCAGTTTTTGATTTGTTAAAAAAGTTTGAAATATCCAATAAATGTCGTTCCACTTCATGATTGTGTCCCACTTGTTGTTGAAAACAAAACTTCTAAGAATTCAATCCTTTTTGTTTCAATATGAACCCTTTTCTTTTACAGGTTAATATGTTTAGGTCCCAGATCTGCGGTCGCAAAGTTCAAGGGGGCCGAATACTTTCGCAAGGCACTATATATTACCCTGCAGTTTACCTATAAAATGGGCTGATGGTGAAGTTGACATACTTGGTTTTCATATCCCATAAGATATAAATAAGCTCTCCACAATGAATTTCAATAGAAAACTAGACAAGATCCTGCAACCATGGAAAAATAACCCCTGATTAACTCCTGAGTCATATCTCAGTTTATTCACTTACTTATGGCACTGCCTACTCCTGATTCATTTTTTCAAATCATATGAGCAAAAAATACTTTTCTTTATCTGGGATGCTAAACCATACAAAAATAAAGCCTATCTATATAATGAATATGAACTGGGTGGGTTGAGATGATCAAATATAAAAGCACTAAAGCTCTCTCTAAAAGCTTCACTTATTCAAAAGTTTTACTTGAACCCTAAGTGGTTCTCAAGTAGATTACTAAGAAAAGCTCATCCGTTGTTTAAAAATGGCCTTTTTGCAGATTGCCAAGAATTATTATATACAATTCTTGCCACCTGCAAAACGTTGAATATTATATTATTATATTATATTATATAAAATCATCGAAGCTCTGCAGATTTTGTTATGAGGATGCAGAATCATTAGACCATTTATTTTGGTATTACCCTCAGGTAATGTTTCTGGTCTCAGGTTCAGGAATGGCTGAAAATGCAGAACATTGATCTAAAATGTATCCTAGAAATAGTACTGTTCGGAGATCTGGAGAGAACGGGTCAGTCATTTACTAATACTCTTAGTAAAAGTATTTATCTTCAACTCGCAATCTGTGGATTCTATTCGATTTTAGATGGATAGAAATTGTACGTTAGGCATAGTTGAAAGATATATTTTGCGGGGAAATCCAAAGAGGGTGACCGGTGGGGATGGGCTGAGGTCAAAGATCAAGTATAAGAAGTAAGTTTGAATGACACTGAGGGGGCAGTGTTTTTACAGAAAATGCCGGTGTGCCTGATGCTGTGCAGGTGTTTGTACACATGCATATACACGCACTCTCATTCAAATACACACATACTGTCACGTTCGTTATATGGAGGACACCAAGGAAAGATGAATACATACTTCTTTAATGAAGACAAAGAAACACTAAACAAACTTACAAAGCAATAACCCGAACGTGACGCTATATAATATAAGTGCAGACACAAGCAACTAATACATAGACAATAACCCACTAATTATCCAAAGAATATGGCTGCCTAAATATGGTTCCCAATCAGAGACAACAATAAACAGCTGCCTCTGATTGGTTCTCAATCTAGGCAACCTTAAACATACAAAACACCTAGATAGTAAACAACCCCATAAACATACAAAAACACATATCACCCGTGTCACACCCTGACCTAACCAAAATAACAAAGAATACTAAGGTCAGGGCGTGACACGGACACACACATATGTAAATAGTGCCAGACATGCACTCAAACATATATAGTGTCTTTGATGTTGTTTTCTTTGGCTTTTCTTTTTTATCATGTTCATTTTCTTGGTTGTTGGTGGGGAATGGAATTCATTTTCTTGGTTGTTGGTGCATAGGGGTGGGGAATGGAATTCATTTTCTTGGTTGTTGGTGCATAGGGGTGGGGAATGGAATTCATTTTCTTGGTTGATGGTGCATAGGGGTGGGGAATGGAATTAATTTTCTTGGTTGTTGGTGCATAGGGGTGGGGAATGGAATTCATTTTCTTGGTTGATGGTGCATAGGGGTGGGGAATGGAATTCATTTTGTTGGTTGATGGTGCATAGGGGTGGGGAATGGAATTCATTTTCTTGGTTGATGGTGCATAGGGGTGGGGAATGGAATTAATTTTCTTGGTTGATGGTGCATAGGGGTGGGGAATGGAATTAATTTTCTTGGTTGTTGGTGCATAGGGGTGGGGAATGAAATTAATTGTATTTTTATTTTTATTGGAGGGGGGTGACTGTGGGAGGGGTCTTGGATGTTTGAGGGACAGCTATGGGAAACTGTGGGGTATCTTGGAAGGTTTGCGTCCCCGTTTTTTTTTGGCATTGTGTGAGATCTGTCCACGTGCCCTTGAGCAAGGCATTGACCCTGGATGCTTCTGTGTGTCACTCTGAATGGGAGTCTGTTGGATGCCTGGTGTGATGTAGTTGTTGAGTGGGAGTCTGTTGAATGGGATGCCTGGTGTGGTGTTGAGTTGTTGATGTAGTGTTGGAGTCTGTTGGATGATGGTGTGGTGTAGTTGTTGAATGGGAGTCTGTTGGATGACTGGTGTGAGTTGTTGAATGGGAGTCTGTTGGATGCCTGGTGTGGTGTAGTTGTTGAATGGGAGTCTGTTAGATGACTGGTGTGGTGTAGTTGTTGGATGGGAGTCTGTTGGATGACTGGTGTGATGTAGTTGTTGAATGGGAGTCTGTTGGATGCCTGGTGTGGTGTAGTTGTTGAATCTGTTAGATGCCTGGTGTGGTGTAGTTGTTGAATGGGAGTCTGTTGGATGCCTGGTGTGGTGTAGTTGTTGAATGCTGTTGGATGCCTGGTGTGGTGTAGTTGTTGAATGGGAGTCTGTTGGATGCCTGGTGTGGTGTAGTTGTTGAATGGGAGTCTGTTGGATGCCTGGTGTGGTGTAGTTGTTGAATGGGAGTCTGTTGGATGCCTGGTGTGGTGTAGTTGTTGAATGGGAGTCTGTTGGATGCCTGGTGTGGTGTAGTTGTTGAATGGGAGTCTGTTGGATGCCTGGTGTGGTGTAGTTGTTGAATGGGAGTCTGTTGGATGCCTGGTGTGGTGTAGTTGTTGAATGGGAGTCTGTTGGATGCCTGGTGTGGTGTAGTTGTTGAATGGGAGTCTGTTGGATGCCTGGTGTGGTGTAGTTGTTGAATGGGAGTCTGTTGGATGCCTGGTGTGGTGTAGTTGTTGAATGGGAGTCTGTTGGATGCCTGGTGTGGTGTAGTTGTTGAATGGGAGTCTGTTGGATGCCTCTGTTGGATGCCTGGTGTGGTGTAGTTGTTGAATGGGAGTCTGTTAGATGCCTGGTGTGGTGTAGTTGTTGAATGGGAGTCTGTTGGATGCCTGGTGTGGTGTAGTTGTTGAATGGGAGTCTGTTAGATGCCTGGTGTGGTGTAGATGTTGAATGGGAGTCTGTTGGATGCCTGGTGTGGTGTAGTTGTTGAATGGGAGTCTGTTGGATGCCTGGTGTGGTGTAGTTGTTGGATGGGAGTCTGTTGGATGCCTGGTATGATGTAGTTGTTGAATGCGAGTCTGTTGGATGCCTGGTGTGGTGTAGTTGTTGAGCGGCTTCACTGCAAGCATGTTGTATGTTTTGGATATTCAATAACAAAATACAACATTTAAAAAATACATAAAAAAATGTTGGCTTTTGATTGTAAATGCGGAGGGAGTCGAAAAGACAACACAGAAGGCTGTCGCATAAAACACATGTCTCCGGATTACATCTTCAAACTAAGGGCATCCGTGACAGAGAGGGAGAAAGATGTGATGATTCTTATGGCATTGCACACGGTCAGTGTGAACTAGAGTGACTTGACACCACAGGCCAAGCAAGTTGTGCAAACAAAACGGAAACAACACAGGACCTCTTAATTTATTGAAAGGGGTTGCAGTCTGCCATGAAGCTTTCATCCATGTATACAGGTAAGAGTCGAGCTACAATTTCAGATATTAGACATTTTTTTATATTGTCAAAGGGCCACAAGCTGGCTTGCTAGCTCACATAACGTGTATGATTTGTGTAGTAATATTATCTCAGAAATCCATTTGCATTGCTAGTTATAGCCTAATGTTAGCTCGCTAACTAACATTGATCCTAGTTGGTTAGCTTTAGCTAGCTATGACAATCTGTTTGTATTGCTAGTACTCTATGGGTTGGGATAATGGTTAATTGTTTAGCTAGCATGTCTAAACAAAAGACTCCACTTCACCAGGTGATTACATGACCCATCGAGTTAGCCAAGGTGTGTCTGGTGGTGATTACAACCATCTATTGTATGATAATGCTAAAATATTTGTATCTGGAATTTGTCTTTCAGAATCAGTAGAACAAGCCTGACTATCCTCCACCAGTCATACAAGGAGAATGGTCTAATGCCTCCCATCAAAAAGACCTGTAGAACACACCTGTCATACAAGGAGAATGGTCTAATGTCTCCCATCAAAAAGAGAGCTGGCCCAAGCAAGCACAGGTAACACCTGAAGCATGAGGACTTGCAGCGATGTAGAGGATAATGCAATAGCATTACCAGGATGCCACCCAGGACACAAACACTTTGGTGGAAAGCTAATGCCATCTCATGTGACAAAAGCAGCAGTGTGGCGTCTCTACAAGGAATCGATGACAACACTTGGTATGTAAAGCAAATACAACACATATTTTGATTATTTAATTTACCTCCAACATGATTGTCACTACTTTTATTGATCTCACATTATTTGTGTATTTTTCATAGGTACGTGTATTCGGGCAGGAAATCTGTGGAGACAATTGCTGCCCCACATCTCAAGCACTAATCCCAGGACAGGCCTGTGCTGGCAGTTGCCTGTATGTAGCTTACAGTGCTCGTCTAGTGCTTTTGTCACTCTATCCTCTTCTCAGTGCAGGTGACTCCCCTTTGTCCGCTGAGATCTCCATGACACACACAATGTTTGCAGACCTTTGACAGGAGAGGTTCTTTCAGCTTGATTAAGGCTTCATCAGCGCGGGTAAATTCCATCCTTTGTGTTCCCTTCCATACCCACAGCACTGCTGGGAAGCGGAGTTGAGATGTTGTCACATTTTCCTACAGTGACTGTCTGATTGGCATGTAGACACAATGTACTGTAAGTAACTTAACTTACGTCCCGCTAATTTCCCTGAATACCTCTGTTGATCCTACAGCAATTGTATGCAGTAATCATGAGCCTATGAACCAGAGTTACACTGTTTGCACTGAGACGGTGTGCCCTAGCAGGAAGTCCACTGTGAGCAACTCCAATATAAATAACATGAGCAAGTCTACTTCTGATAAGCTTTCCAGTAAAGCATTAAAAACTATCAAGCAACCCAGAAAAGTGCTAAAAATAGCTCATTTGCAACCTGAGAAACAAGGTCCCATGGAGTCAATAACAGTAACAGATGACATTCATATTCCGACTATTTCTGAAACTCACTTAGATAATACAGCGGTAGCAATACATGGTAATAACATATACCGAAAAGACAGAAATGCCAAAGTTCCAAAAGCTGGGCTTAATATTGTGTATAAGAGGTCATAAAATACATTTTGTAGTGATTCATATGTTGATGATGTAAAGAATATTTGCTGGTCTGTAGTGTGTAGTGAGAAGCAAACAGATGCTGCACTTGACACATTTATGTGTCAAGCACTCATTAAGAAGATGACTGAAAAAAAAACAGTTAAATCCCCTTGGATTGATGAGGAATTAAAAAATGATATGGTTGAGAGGGATGAGGCGAAAGGTATAGCAAATAAATCTGGCAGCCCAACTGATTGGCAAACATAATGCAAATTAAGAAATCACGTGACAACTAAATAAAAAATAAACTACTATGAAACAAAATAAATTATATAAAGCATGAGAGTAAAAAGCTTTGGAGCACCTTAAATTACATTTTGGGGAAAAAAGGCTAACTAGAGTCCATCACTCATTGAATCAGGTGGCTCATTTATCACACAAGCCACTGATATTGCAAGCTATTTTAATGACTTTTTCATTGGCAAGATAAGCAAACGTAGGTATAGTGTTTGCCCCGCTAAAGGTTTTGATTTTATGCTTCGGGACTTAGATGTAATGTGTGGTTTAGTACGGTACCCTGCGTCACCCTTCATTGCTCCAGACCAGCGCAAGGTGGAGTTAGAGCACTGATTATGCTTTTGGGTCATAATGTGTCTCTGACTGACAATGAAAGGGCAACATAAACCTAAATAGAAACTGATAATTGTGCACGACTTCAGTATTACTTACTAAAACTGTTGTTACACTAAGGTTTTTGTTTTATTTTGCTCTTACTATAGTACTGTAGGCCACTCCCGATGGATCATGTTGTACAGTGCCTGAGTGGCGCAGTGGTCTAAGACACTGCAGAGCAGTGTTAACTGTGTTGCTACATATGCTAGTTCAATGCCTGTGCTGGCCTTGACTGGGAAACCTGTGGGATGACTATAGGTGTTTGGTTTCTCTCCCTCTAAAAACAGAAATAAATCATTCTAAATAACAAACTGGCTTTATTTACAAAACCAGGGTCTGACAATCTGGATGGAAAATTATTGAGGATAATAGCGAATTATATTGCCACTCCTATTTGCCACATCTTCAATTTAAGCTTATCACGTTTAGCGAAGATGCAGACCGTGTCAAAGTGTACTAGAACAGGGGGCCACCAAAACGACAGGTCAAGGGCAGGCAGAGGTCGGTAATCCAGATCAGAGTCCAAAAGGTACAGAATGGCAGGCTGTCTCAGGGTCAAGGGCAGGCAGAGGTCGGTAATCCAGATCAGAGTCCAAAAGGTACAGAATGGCAGGCTGTCTCAGGGTCAAGTGCAGGCAGAGGTCAGTAATCCAGATCAGAGTCCAAAAGGTACAGAACGGCAGGCTGTCTCAGGGTCAAGGGTAGGCAGAGGTCGGTAATCCAGATCAGAGTCCAAAAGGTACAGAATGGCAGGCTGTCTCAGGGTCAGGGCAGGTAGGAGGTCACGTCACACTGGATTATTAACAAGGCACAAAACGGTAGGCAGGCTCAGGGTCAGAGCAGGTAGAACGGTCAAAACTGGGAAAACTAGAAACAGACAGGAGCTAGGGGAAAAACGTTGGTTGGCTTAACGAACAAAACTAACTCTCAGAGAACACCGGTATATGGGCGACACCTGGAAGGGGATGGAGACGAGCACAAAGACAGGTGAAACAGATCGGGGTGTGACTACTAGAAAGTGTGTGCCCTAGGCCTGGAGGGAAGCTAAAGTCATTCCGCTACCCAAGAATAGTAAAGCTCGATTTACTGGCTCAAATAGCTGACCAATCAGCCTGTTACCGACCCTTAGTAAACTGCGGGATAAAATTGTGACCAAATACAATGCTATTTCACAGTAAACAAATTGCCAACAGACTTTCAGCACTCTTATAGGAAAATACATTCTACAAGCACAGCACTTACACAAATGACTGATGATTGGCTGAGAGAAATTGATAATAGAATGATTGCGGGGGCTCTCTTGTCAGACTTCAGTGCAGCTTTTGACATCGATCATAGTCTGCTGCTGGAAAAACGTATGCGTAATGGCTTTACACCTGCGCTATAATGTGGATAAAGAATTACTTGTCTAACAGAACACAGAGGGTGTTCTTTAATGAAGCCTCTCCAACATAATCCAAGTAGAATCAGGAATTCCTCAGGATAGCTGTTTAGGACCCTGACTTTTTTCAATTTTTGCTAACGACATGCCACTGGCTTTGGGTAAGGCCAGTGTGTCTATGTATGCAGATGACTCAACACAATACACGTCAGCTACCACAGCAACTGAAATTACTGCAACACTTAACAAAGAGCTGCAGTCAGTTTCGGAATGGATAGCAAGGAATAAGTTAAGTCCTAAATATTTCCAAAATTCAATGTATTGTATTTGTGACGAATCATCATCATTCACTAAACCCGAAACCTCAACTACATCTTGTAATGAATTGTGGAAATTGAGCTGACTAAACTGGTTGGAGTAACCCTGGATTGTAACCTGTCATGGTCAAAACATGACACAGCAGTAGCTAAGACCATCTTAACAACACTATCAACTATCACTATCAACAAGGCAGGTCCTACAGGCCCTAGTTTTGTCGCACCAAGACTATATTTCAGTAGTGTGGTAAGCTGCCACAAAGAGGGACTTGCAATTGGCTCAGAACAGGACAGCACATCTGGCCCTTAAAAGTACACAGAGAGCTAACATTAATGACATGCATGTCAATCATCTCTCATGGATCAAAGTGGAAGAGAGATTGCCTTCATCACTACTTGTTTTTGTAAGAGGTGTTGACAAGCTAAATGTACCGAGCTGTCTGTTTTTAAAATACTTGCACACAGACACCCATGCATACCCCACAAGACATGCCACCAGAGGTCTCTTCACATTACCCATGTCCAGAACAAACTATGGGAGGTGCGCAGTACTATATAGAGCCATGATTACATGGAACTCTATTCCACATCATGTAACTGATGCAAGCAGTTGAATCAGATTAAACAGGTAAAAATACAGTTTATGGGACAACAGGGAATGTGAAGAGACACACGCAAAGGTACAGACACATGCGATACCCATGTGATATTATTGTATGGTGGTATTAAACATTTTGTATTGTAGATATGTAGTGTTGTAACAATGTTATATGATGTACTGTTTCTGTTTTATGTGTAATATAAGTGGTTAAATTTGTTTGGACCCCAGGAAGAGTAGCTGCTGCCATTTCGTCTCCACCTGTCCACTAAAAGACCAGGCTCACCGGTAGGAGCGAGTACTCTGCTGGGTCATATGGATAAGTTTTCCTCTCCCCTTTTCATGCAATTTTGCTTTGGGGAAACCAGTCAAAATATCTCCGGGTACTCATCGACTCTGGGGCCAATGAGAGCTTTATGGACACTACCCTAGCGTCTGAGCTAGGCATCCCCACACAGCCCCTCTCCATTTCCATGGACGTTAGAGTGCTGGACGGGCGCTCTATAGGTCGGGTCACCCACAATACCACCCCCATCAACCTATGGGTGTCAGGGAACCACAGCAAGATGATCCAATTCCTGCTAATTTAGTCTCCTCAGGTTCCCGTGGTATCGGGATTGTCTTGGCTACAGCGACACAATCCCCTTATTGACTGGTCTGCTGGTGCCATCATATGGGTTGGACCCCGTTCTGCCAACCAGCTTGCCCCGGGACATCTTCCTGGGGGCTCGGAAGTTGCCTCGGACCTCTCCCCCATTCTCGCAGAGTAGTAGGACCTCCGGGAGGTGTTCAGTAAAGTCCGGGCCACTTCGCTTCAGCCGCACCGCACCGACCCTATGACTGTGGGATTGACCTTCCCCCAGTCACCACTCCCCTGCTGTGGTCTAGGCTCTGGTTAATAATGTTCTCGTGACATGTTGAAACGATTAATCTTCGTCTACCTTGACGACATCCTCATCTTCTCCCGCTCCGCCCAAGAATACGTGCTCCACGTCCGACAGGTTCTTCAATACCTCCTTGAAAACCAGCTTTTTTGTGAAAGTCGAAGTTAGTACCACCACAGGGCATTATGCGTACCTCGTCATGCCGTACGGGTTGATGAATGCTCCATCAGTTTTTCAATCAGAATGTCATCAATATACACCACTACAAGATTTTCAGGGACCTGCACGGGCAGGGTGTAATGGTGTATATTGATGACATTCTGATATACTCAGCTACACGTGCCAAGCATGGTTCCTTGGTGCGCAAGGTACTTGGACGACTGTTGGAGCATGACCTGTATGTCAAGGCTGAGAAATGCCTGTTCTTTCAGCAGGCCGTCTCCTTCCTAGTGTATCGCATTTCCACATCAGGGGTGGAGATGGAGAGTGACCGCATTGCAGCCGTGCGTAATTGGCCGACTCCCACCACGGTAAAGGAGGAGCAGCGCTTTTTAGGGTTTGCAAATTACTACCAGAGATTTCTCCACGTTTTTGGCCAGGTTGCTGCGCCCATTACCTCACTGCTGAATTGGGAGCCATGTAAGGTTGCAGTGGTCGGCTGAGGCAGACAGGGCTTTTGGGCAGCTAAGACCTCTGTTTACTTCAGCTCCCGTGCTGGCCCATCCCTCTTTGGCATTCATAGTGGTTTTCTGGATTTTTTTTCTTCTCATGTTGTCTGTCATAGTTGAAGTGTACCTATGATGAAAATTACAGGCCTCATCTTTTTAAGTGAGAGAACTTGCACAATTGGTGGTTCCAAGCATGTTAACATTAGAAGCCTCCTCCCTAAGTTGGCTTTATTCACTGCCCTAGCACACTCTGCCAACCGAGATGTCCTAGCCGTGTCTGAATCCTGGCTCAGGAAGACCACCAAAAACCCTGAAATTTCCATTCCTAACTATAACATTTTCTGATAAAATAGAACTGCCAAAGGAGGCGGTGTTGCAATCTACTGCAGATATAGCCTGTCTTACTATCCAGGTCTGTACCCAAACAATTCAAGCTTCTACTTTTAAAAATCCACCTTTCCAGAATCAAGTCTCTCACCGTTTCCGCTTGGTATAGACCACCCTGTCACGATCAAGGAGCGGACCAAGATGCAGCGTGGTATGTTTCCAACTTTAAAGAACAAAACAACACCACGAACAAACGAAACGTGATGCTAATATAATGCTCACAGGCAACTAGACAAGGTCCCACAAAGCACAATGGGAAAATGGCTACCTACATATGATCCCCAATCAGAGACAACGATAAACAGCTGCCTCTGATTGGGAACCATACTAGGCCAACAGAAATATAATTAACCTAGATAACCAACTGTTAAATCACACCCCAACCTAACAAACATAGAGAATAAAAGCTATCTATGGTCAGGGCGTGACACACCCTCTGCCCTCAGCACCATATGTGAACTGATTTCCCCCCTCTATCTTCAGAGCTCGTGCTGCTAGGTGACCTAAACTGGGACGTGCATAACACCCCGGCCATCCTCAATCTAAGCTTGATGCCCTCAATCTCTCACAAATTATCAATGAACCCACCAGATACAACCCCAAATCCGTAAACACGTGCACACTCATAGATTTCATCCCAACAAACTTGCCGTCCAAATATACCTCTGCTCTTTTCAACCAAGATCTCAGCAATCACAGCCTCATTGCCTGCATCCTCAATGGGTCTGCAGTCAAACATAGCCCACCCATAATTTAGCCCAAACAACTACCTCTTTCCCAACTGTATTTAATTTATTTATTTTGCTCCTTTGCACCCCATTATTTTTATTTCTACTTTGCACATTCTTCCATTGCAAATCTACCATTCCAGTGTTTTACTTGCTATATTGTATTTACTTTGCCACCTTGGCCTTTTTTGCCTTTACCTCCCTTATCTCACCTCATTTGCTCACATCGTATATAGACTTGTTTATACTGTATTATTGACTGTATGTTTGTTTTACTCCATGTGTAACTCTGTGTCGTTGTATGTGTCAAACTGCTTTGTTTTATCTTGGCCAGGTCGCAATTGTAAATGAGAACTTGTTCTCAACTTGCCTACCTGGTTAAATAAAGGTGAAATAAATATGCAGTTTCTCTACTGGTGATGAGGAAGGTGACAAGGGGGTACGGTCTGTAGTTCGCTGCGTGTTCATGGTGTCATTACGTCATTGGTCCCAGAGGTCCTAGCGCCTGTCTTGTTCTCAACTTGCCTACCTGGTTAAATAAAGGTGAAATAAATATGCAGTTTCTCTACTGGTGATGAGGAAGGTGACAAGGGGGTACAGTCTGTAGTTCGCTGCGTGTTCATGGTGTCATTACGTCATTGGTCCCAGAGGTCCTAGCGCCTGTCTTGTTCTCAACTTGCCTACCTGGTTAAATAAAGGTGAAATAAAAACAACCACCCCTCATCACTATCAAACACTCCCAAAAAACACCTCATCCCATCAGTAGAGGATGCCTGGTCATTCTTTAAAAGTGCCTTCTTCACCATCTTAACTTCTTGCGTCGAGCCATCCCGGATCCGGGATCGTGAATACAGCCTCAAGCTCATTACCATAACGCAACGTTAACTATTCATGAAAATCGCAAATGAAATTAAATTAATCTATTTGCTCTCAAGCTTAGCCTTTTGTTAACAACACTGTCATCTCAGATTTTCAAAATATGCTTCTCAACCATTGCAAAACAAGCATTTGTGTAACAGTATTGATGGCTAACGTAGCATTTAGCATTAGCATTCAGCAGGCAACATTTTCACAAAAACCAGAAAAGCATTCAAATAAAATAATTTACCTTTGAAGAACTTCAGATGTTTTCAATGAGGAGACTCTCAGATAGCAAATGTTCATTTTTCCCTGAAAGATTATTTGTTTAGGACAAATCGCTCCGTTTTCTGCGTCACGTTAAGCTACGAAAAAAAACCTGTATCCAGGATTGTGTAAATCTATCCGCAAGCTCATTAGCATAACACAACGTTAACTATTCATGAAAATCGCAAATAAAATGAAATTAATCTATTTGCTCTCAAGCTTAGCCTTTTGTTAACAACACTGTCATCTCAGATTTTCAAAATATGCTTTTGAACAGTATTGATAGCCTAGCATAGCATTATGCCTCTCTTTCACAATGCAACATTTTCCACAAAAACCAGAAAAGAATTCAAATAAAATCATTTACCTTTGAAGAACTTCAGATGTTTCAATGAGGAGACTCTGTTAGATAGCAAATGTTCCGTTTTTACAAAAAATATTATTTGTGTCGACTAATCGCTCCGTTTTGTTCATCACATTTGGGGAGGGAAGAAAATAATATATATATATTAAGTCATTAAAACGCAAACTTTTTTCCAAATTAACTCCATAATATCGACAGAAACATGGCAAACCGATGTTTAGAATCATTCCTCAAGGTGTTTTTCACATATCTATCGACGATAAAATCCATCCTGGCAGTTTACTTTCTCTTCTGAAGAAATGGAATGCGCATGGACCTACAGATTACGCACACAGGACACCGGGCGGGACACCAGGTAAATGTAGTCTCTTATGGTCAATCTTCCAATGATATGCCTACAAACATGTCACAATGCTGCAGACACCTCGGGGAATAGACAGAAAGCGCAGGCTCATTCCTGGCGCATTCACAGCCATATAAGGAGACATTGGAACACAGCGTCTTCAGAATCTGGGGCATTTCCTGTATGAAACTTCATCTTGGTTTTGCCTGTAGCATTAGCTCTGGGGCACTCACAGATAATATCTTTGCAGTTTTGGAGACGTCAGAGTTTTGTCTTTCCAAGGCTGTCAATTCCATGCATAGTCGAGCATCTTTTCGTGACAAAATATTGCGCTTAAAACAGGCACGTCTTTTTATCCAATAATGACATAGCGCCCCCATAGGTTGAACAAGTTAAATAAGCATGCCCCTTAAAAGAAATTGAACCAGGGACTGATACAGCCCTTTGTTCTCTCCAGACATGACTGCCCTTGACCAGAAGAAAAAACATCCTGTGGCGTTCTGCATTAGCATCGAATAGCCCCCGTGATATGCAACTTTTCAGGGAAGTTAGGAACAAATATACAGAGGCAGTTAGGAAAGCTAAGGCTAGCTTTTTCAAGCAGAAATGTGCATCCTGTAGCACAAACTCAAAAACGTTCTGGGAGAATAAGAACACCTCCTCCCAGCTGCCCACTGCACTGAGGCTAGGAAACACTGTCACCACAGATAAATCCACTATAATTGAGAATTTCAATTAGCATTTCCCTATGGCTGGCCATGCTTTCCACCTGGCTACCCCTACCCCGGTTAATAGTCCAAGCCTCCCCATTTCTCCTTCACCCAAATCCAGATTGCTGATGTTCTTAAAGAGCAGCAAAATCTGGACCACTACAAATCAGCCGGACTAGACAATCTGGACCCTCTCTTTTTAAAATTATCTGCCGAAATTGTTGCAACCCCTATTACTAGCCTGTTCAAACTCTCTCTCGTATCGTCTGAGATTCCCAAAGATTGGAAGCTGCCGCGGTCATCCCCCTCTTAATAGGGGGAGACACTCTAGCCCCAAACTGCTACAGACCTATATACTGTATATCCTACCCTGCCTTTCTAAGGTCTTCGAAATCCAAGTAAACAAACAGATTACCGACCATTTCGAAATCCCACCATTTCCCACCGTACCACCGTATGCAATCTGGTTTCAGAGCTGGTCATGGGTGCACCTCAGCCACGCTCAAGGTCCTAAATGATATCATAACCGCCATCGATAAGAGACATTACTGTGCAGCCGTATTCATCGACATGGCCAAGGCTTTCGACACTGTCAATCACCACATTCTTATTGGCAGACTCGACAGCCTTCGTTTCTCAAATGATTACCTCACCTGGTTCACCAACTATTTATCTGATAAGAGTTCAGTGTGTCAAATCGGAGGGCCTGTTGTCCGGACCTCTGGCAATCTCTATGGGGGTGCCACAGGGTTAAATTCTCGGGCCGACTCTCTTCTCTGTATATATTAATGATGTCGCTCTTGCTGCTGGTGATTCTCTGATCCACCTCTACGCAGACGACACCATTCTGTATACTTCTGGCCCCTCTTTGGACACTGTGTTAACTAATCTTTAGGCGAGCTTCAATGCCATACAACTCTCTTTCTGTGGCCTCCAGCTGCTCTTAAATACAAGTAAAACTAAATGCATGCTCTTCAACCGATCACTGCCCTCACCTGCCCGCCCGTCCAGCATCACTACTCTGGACAGTTCTGACTTAGAATATGTGGACAACTACAAATACCTAGGTGTCTGGCTAGACTGTAAACTTACATCCAGACTCACATTAAGCATCTCCAATCCAAAATTAAATCTAGAATCGGCTTCCTATTTCGCAACAAAGCATCCTTCACTCATGCTGCCAAACATACCCTCGTAAAACTAACCATCCTACCGATCCTCGACTTCGGCGATGTCATTTACAAAATAGCCTCCAACACTCTACCCAGCAAATTAGATGTAGTCTATCACATTGCCATCCGTTTTTTCACCAAAGCCCCATATATTACCCACTACTGCGACCTGTACTCTCTCGTTGGCTGGCCATCGCGTCATACCCGTCGCCAAACCCACTGGCTCCAGGTCATCTACAAGTCTCTGCTAGGTAAAGCCCTACCTTATCTCAGCTCACTGGTCACCATAGCAGCACCCACCCGTAGCACAAGCATCTCACTGGTCACCCACAAAGCCAATTCCTCCTTTGGTCGCCTTTCCTTCCAGTTCTCTGCTGCCAATGACTGGAACAAACTGCAAAAATCACTGAAGCTGGAGACTCATATCTCCCTCACCAGCTGTCAGAGCAGCTCACAGATCACTGCACCTGTACATAGCCCATCTGTAAACAGCCCATCCAACTACCTCATCCCCATACTGTATTTATTTATTTATCTTGCTCCTTTGTACCCCAGTATCTCTACTTGCACATTCATCTTCTGCACATCTACCATTCCAGTGTTTAACTGTTATATTGTAATTACTTCACCACCATGTCCAATTTATTGCCTTACCACACTTATCTTAACTTATTTGCACTCACTGTATATATACTTTTATTTTTTTCTACTGTATTATTGACTATATGTTTGTTTATTCCATGTGTAACTCTGTGTTGTTGTATGTGTCAAACTGTTCATGCTTTATCTTGACCAGGTAGCAGCTGTAAATGACAACTTGTTCTCAACTGGCCTACCTGGTTAAATACAGGTGAAATAAAAAATAAATATATTTCTGAATGTCCTTGAGTGGCCCATCCAGAGCCTGGTCTTGAACCCAATCAAACAGACCTGAAAATAGCTGTGCAGCGATGCTCTCCATCCAAGATGACAGAGCTTGTGAGGATCTGCAGAAGTAGTGGAAAAACTCCCCAAATACAGACGTGCCAATCTTGTCGCATCATACCCAAGAACACTCAATGCTGTAATCGCTCCCAAAGGTGCTTCAACAAAGTACTGAGTAAAGGGTCTGAATACTCATGTAAATGTGATCTTCTTTTCATTTATTTTTAATAAAGTAGCAAGAATGTCTAAAAACCTCTGTTTTGCTTTGTCATTAAGGGGTATTGTGTGTAGATAAAAAAAAAAACATTTAATCAATTTTATAAGCCTGCAACATAACAAGGCGTGGAAAAAGTCAAGGGGTCTGAATTCTTCGCCCTGTTATTGTTATATTATTGTTACTTACTTTAAAACAAACTCTCTGCATTGTTGGTTAATGGCTTGTAAGTAAGAATTTCATGTCAGGTCTGCATTTGATTTGATTTAACCTGCTCTTTCCATGACATAGACTGACCAGGTGAAAGCTATGATCCCTTATTGATGTCACGTGTTAAATCCTGTCATGTCCCCTTCTCTGGCGCTCGAGGTCGCCAGGCTGCTCATCATTATACACACCGGTCACCATTGTTAAGTGCACTAGTGCTTCATCGGACTCACCTGGACTCCATCACGTCATTGATTGCCTCCCCTATATCTGTCACTTCCTCAGTTTCATTACCATGTCTGCATTGATGTTGTTTTGTTTCTCTTGTCCTGATGCTGTTCTTGTTTAGTTTCATGTCTATTTATTATTAATTCCTCACTCTGTACTTGATTCCTGTCTCCCAGTGTCTGTGTTTACGGAACCGTTACAAAATCCACTTCAATCAGTGTAGAGGAAGGGGAAGAGACAGGTTAAATGATCATTTTAAAGCCTTGAGACAGTTCAGACATGTATTGTGTATATGTGCCATTCAGAGGGTGAATGGGAAAGACAAAAATATTTCAGTGCCCTTGAACGGGGTATGGTAGTAGGGTCCAGGTTTGTGTCAAGAACTGCAAAGCTTCTGGGTTTTTCATGCTCAACAGTTTCCTGTGTGTATCAAAAATGGTCCACCACCCAAAGGACATCCAGCCAATTTGACACAAATGGGGGAAGCATTGGAATCAACACAGGCCAGCATCCCCGTGGAACGATTTCGACACCTTGTAGAGTCCATGCCCCGACGAATTGAGGCTGAGGGCAAAAGGAGGGGGGGTGCAACTGAATATTAGGAAGGTGTATGACAAGTAGTATGGCGCTGTGGCTCAGAGTATTGTTTCTGCATCCTATTTAAAGTATTCTCATCTAAAAAAATTTAATCTGTTCAGAGAAATGTGTATTTGAAGTTGTTAGGTTTATGTCCCATCCTACATCCTGATATCACCAGGTTCTGATCACTAGATAGTATTTTTTATTTTGTTTAATTTGTACATTTACAATAACGTGTATGTGGATTGTTCTAAAATGTGGTAGATTAATGAAGAAATAGGATAATTTTGTCTGCTAGGATGGTATTGAGGCATGTCAGTTAGTCTGTTTTAACAGATGCTTGGGATGCCATCTGTGGGATAAAAGCTTTTAATCACAGATAAATCCATTGGATTGTGCAGCAAAGGCATTTAAGAGATTAAAAAGCAGTCCCTCTGGGAGACTTTCACACGCTTTACCATGCTGATTTCCGACTTCGCAACTTCATCGATAGGCTATCGTTTTTGTATAAGTAATTGATAGGCCCTACAAAAATTCACTTGGAGTAATACCAAAGAGCAGTGACCATTGCTTGTCTGTCTTTGGCAGGCTAAAATGACTGTCATGCATAAACATGGCTCCTGTATGAAAGTTTTGGTACTAGTGGGAGGGACTACTTTAGGTCACACTTCCTTATTGATTGGTTGGCATAAGCAAACGTGACAGTCCCCTTCAAATAATTGTCTGGTAAGAATAACTAACTTGCCAAATACCCATATTTCCCCCATTAAACAGAGAAATATGTAATATATTATATTGTTTAGGAGCGAAGAGGTGACATTTCGCTTCAAGAGCGACTCCTACTTCCGTGTTGTCCCTCAATGTAAAGCAGTCCTATTACAGGAAGCTGTAGTCTAATCTGTAAGGGTTAATCCGCGCAGTTTACAGGTATTTAACCATTAAAACCTTCGAATGTTACATTGTATCGTTGAGCAACATACGTTAGAATCTATACCAATGTTCGTGACATTCGAATCCACCGAGTAATTATTATTTTATTTTTTAAATACATACACAGATAGGTAGGTTGCGTTATAGTCTATCACAGTGCCATTTATGTAGGTGATGTTAAAACGTAGACTTTTGAATAAACCTGTAATTTAGTTTACACAACGTTTTAACGAATTCACGACTGAACTCGTGTTCATGATTTAATGTTACAGTGTGCCCTTGATCGACCCTCTTTCAATGTAATTTGACGAAGTGAAGGAGCAGCGATTTCGGAGAATACGGACGATATAAACTACATGTAGCAAAAACAGAAGATTCAATCGCTGCCCACGTCAGAGGAACTGCGGTACATTAGCGGAAGAATGCCAGCGGGTAAGCGAAGTGATTTGTTTTTGAAGGATGTTTTAAATTGAAAGGTTGTGGTACTTGTTATCAACAGCGGTACATTGGCGAAGGGGGTCGCGTGTTCAACCCATAGCGTGTTTCACAATGAGTCATTTGTCCATCCAAAGGTGTTCAAAGCATGGTTTTGATGGAATTATCTGGGCCATCAATTGTTTAAAATCAAGCAGACATTTCTTGGGTGCACAAGGAAATCGTTTTGTGTGTCGCAACATTGTATGTTCACTCAACTCAAATATGAGAGATTATATAGGCATTGGTGGAATTAGCCTTGTAGAAATGCAATTGTGGTGTTTGAATTAGTTGTCAGTACCTTGACTTGAAGACTGCGTTTAGGACTGTGGGTAATATGGCATAAAATAAAAAAAGGTAAACACAAGGCGCAAAAGTAGGCCTGGTTTCTGATTGACAGTGGATGTGTTTGCACGTTCTTGGTTCTAGGTCAAAGATTAAGTGCTGGGTTCAATCTGTATCGCTGACGGGAAACGCACTTTTCACGTCATTTCGATAACGGAGACGTTTTCGTAGCAGGGTAGGAGCCTGCGGTTAGGGTTGGAGAAAATGCTCTCCTAACCTGCGACGAAAATCACTTTCTCGAAGTGGCTTGAAAAGAATGTGGCCCTATAACAGAATTATGTTCAAATTTTAAAGGTAATTTCTGCAACCACCGGGAACATTGCCTTTTAATTGTCAATTGCCCTATACAGCGGATCGTCAGGCTACGGATTGAATAGAGCCCTAATTTGTCTGTAAACCAGCCACCCATTCTGTGTACATTTTCGAAGTAGTCCTTGTGCATATAAAGTGTATGATTTGTTGAATTTGAAATCAATGGTTTTTGTTTTGCGTAGATTTTGAAGTGAGAGATCTGAGTCTCCGGGTCATTCTGTTACTGTGGAATTGCCCAGCTGTAACATGATACCCTCATAGATTGGCCTAAGCAATATCAATGTATCAGTGGAATATGGCCTGTGTGTGTGTTAGAGCAGGGGTTTTCAACCTTTTCTTGCCCTGGCAAAGCGGCAACCCAGGGATGTTTGCAACCCCTCCAAAAATATTCCAAACATTTTTTTAATGAAAATATTTGTAGACCATTTCATTATTTTGCCTCACCACAGTTTATTGGAAGTGTAAACTCGATCATACCTTTCTAGCTTTCTTGGCAGCATAGTAAACATGTTGCTGTTGTAAAGCAAATTTCTGCAATTCAACATTTTTCTATTGAGCTAAAGGACAATTGTTTAGTTTTATGGCTTAATGTCCTGCAGTTCTATGCATTTTGCTATGGCTAATCCTGTGTTCCTCTGCTCACACACAAAAACAAAATCAATGAGCATTTTCAATCGGAATTTCAGATTCTCCCTGACTGTCAAGCTTTTATTTGATTGTTAGTGCTCAAAGATGGTATAATACAAAAAGTGTGTGTGTGTATGATATATCCCCCGTCCAAAGTTTGGACACCTACTCATTCAATGGTTTTTCTTTAGTTTGACTATTTTCTACATTGTCCAATAATAGGGAAGATATTAAAACTATGGAATCATGTAGTAACCAGAAAAGTGTTAAACAAATCTAAATATATTTGAGATTCTAAAAGTAGCCACCCTTTGCCTTGATGACAGCTTTGCACACTCTTGGCATTCTCTAAACCAGCATCACCTGGAATACTTTTCCAACAGTCTTGAAGGAGTTCCCACATATGCTGAGCACTTGTTGGCTGCTTTTCCTTCACTTTGCGGTCCAACTCATCTCAAGCCATCTCAATTGGGTTGAGGTCAGGTGATTTGTGGAGGCCAGGTCAGGGTAGTCTAGTGGTAAGTGCGTTGGACTAGTAACCGCAAGGTTGCAAGTTCAAATCCCCGAGCTGACAAGGTACAAATCTTTCGTTCTGCCCCTGAACAGGCAGTTAACCCACTGTTCCTAGGCAGTAATTGAAAATAAGAATTTGTTCTTAACTGACTTGCCTAGTAATATAAAGGTAAAAAATAAAATCTGATGCAGCACTCCTGTATGTGTGTTTTGTGTCAATTGTCCCATTGAAAAACAAATGATAGTCCCACTAAGCGCAAACCAGATGTGATTGTGTTTCGTTGCAGAATGCTGTGGTAGCCATGCTGGTTAAGTGTGCCTTGAACCCTAAATATATTAGACAGCGTCACCAGCAAAGCACCATCAAACCGCCACCTCTATCCTTCACGGTGGGAACCACACATGCGGAGATCATCCGTTCACCAACTCTGCGTCTCACAAAGTGTTGTAACTTTAATGTGTTTTGAGTTAATGTTTAAGTTTATTCTTTGAGCTGTATCTGTAAAGATATTTCTTTAGATTTATTTGCATATGTAATTGTATTGGGTTGTGTTGAATTACGCTTTTTGACTGCAAGTCCCAGAATGCCTTGCGAGAGGAATGAGTGATAACGCGCCAATTATGTGCAGGTGTTTGGTGATTGTAGCTGACTTTCCGACAGCATCTTACCTGCATTGCTCTGTACCAAAACCATTGTTGTTAAATGTAACGTAAACAAGTATTCTTACTAAAAGAAGCTTTCTTATCAAAACCGACGTCCCGAGTCATTACTAAGAAGTTAGCAAATCTAAAACAAAGACACAGCGGTTGGAACCAACAATTGCAAATTTGGACTCATCGGTCCAAAAGACAGATTTCCACTGGTCTAATGTCTATTGCATGTGTTTCTTTGCCCAAGCAAGTCTCTTCTTATTATTGGTGTCCTTTAGTAGTGGTTTCTTTGCAGCAATTTGACCATGAAGGCCTGATTCAGTCTCTGAGCAGTTGATGTTTAACTCATTAACTCTATTGAACATATCCTCTGCAGCAGAGGTAACTCTGGGTTTTCCTTTCCTGTGGCGGTGCTCATGAGAGCCAGTTTCATCATTAGCGCTTGATGGTTTTTGCGACTGCACTTGAAGAAACTTTCAAAGTTCTTGAATTTTTCCCGAATTGATTGACCTTCATGTCTTAAAGTAACGATGGACTGTAATTTCTCTTTGCTTATTTGAGCTGTTCTTGCCATAATATGGACTTGGTATTTGACCAAAACGGGGCTATCTTCTGTACACCACCTCTACCATGTCACAACACAACTGATTGCCTCAAAGGCATTAAGACATAAATAAATGAACTTTTAACAAGGCACATCTGTTAATTGAAATGCATTCCAGGTGAATGCCACATGAAGCTGGTTGAGAGAATGCCAAGAGTGTTCAAAGCTGTCAAGGCAAAGGGTGGCCTTATAAAATATTTTGACTTATGACTGGGACCGTATATGTTGTGTATATGAGTTAGAACACAATCAGAAGATATATTTATCTGGTTTGGGTCATTTAAGTTGACACTGAAACTGAAAATTACCACTTAGACGCCCCGCCTAAGAACAAAAACCTGTAATTAGCTCCAGTGCCTGTAATTTCCTCCATATTAAAGGGATGGTTTGAGATTTTGTCAATGAAGCCATTTATCTACTCATTAACACCTAAAGTGTTAAGCACCTCAATTAAGTAATTAGCTAAGACAAAACCGTTGCTATTATGTCCGCCAAGGCTTGACTGAAGCTGGGGGAGTTATTAAATAAAAAAATAAAAAAGGATCAGCAGCACCGCAGTCTCAGCTGATTAGTGTAGTGCTGTACTTTTTGTTTTGTGTCTTCCCATTGTTTCCCTGCACACTATTGTTCAGCTGAGAACTCCACATGTTCCCTGTTTTGAAGTGTAGGCCTAATTGTTTTCCACAGACCAAGGCCTTGTTTCCACTGAAGACTGATGGAGATGACGAGTTGGATTGCTTTCTAACATTCCCTTGGGTTAAGTTGGCCTAGAGGGCCTGGACACTGATCTTGAGTCAGTGTAGCATTTTCCCAACTGGTTAAATATGATTGACAAATGAGGCCTGTTGAGTGCCCCCCATTGTTGAAGGGAAGACCATGATCTGTTTATACACAATATTAATACTTGAGGTCGTGCAGTGTCTACTGGGTTTATCTTCTCACTGGTAGTCAATGATTCCATGAATTACAGGTCTTTCAATCATTGAATTTAAGGTCCTTAATTTACCATCAAGTCCACACACATATCTGGGTCGTAACTGGTAGGGAAGAAACCTTTTGAAATGGCGAGGTACTACCTGAACTCGTTAGATAAGTGACATTTTTATTTTACTTTAGCATGCCTTACTGAACAGGATCCTGGTTTCCCAAGTGTAGGCCTAAATCCATTTCAGATTTTTAGACAAATTCCAGACATACGCATTCGTCAGACTCAATTACCGGGATGGCTAACTCTGGAAATCCGTTAGGTCTCCACTGAGTAATAAAGTAGATCTGCAGTTCAGACGGCTGGGTGATTACTTATCTTAAATTGCTTGTAAATATTGTATGTTTTTATTGCATTGGAATTGTAAATATTGTGTGCTTGGCTACCTTGCAAACGTAGGCTTTGGTCTCAATAGGATTTCCCTGTTTCTTTCCAAGTGCAGTTATTTTGTACTTCTTTGCTAATTCAATGAAGTCGAGGGATGATGGGCCTTGCCAGATAATGGATTTGATATACATGCACCCTGCTGTCTGTCTTTGAGATGCTAATTGTGAAACTCAAATGCATTAAAAAGGTAACTCTTTCCTATGGCTGCATTGTTTTGATCTTCTATTAAGGAATTGGATGTTTGGTGGTACAGGCATATTAAGAATCGTTCCCCCTTTTTCCCAAACTGTAATTTGTATGCATCGCCAAAGACTCGTTCGGTAAAGAAGGATTTGGCTTAAATGTATATAAATATAATGCTTTTCCATCGCCTATGTCACTTTTTGGGAATGGAATTGTATGCTTGTGTGGGATAAGATTCCTTTTCCCTTAGTGAAATGTTCTGTTTTGGGGGATTTTCACTTTTTAAAGTAGACCTATTTTTGTGTATGTGTGCGCACAGGTGTGTTTCATATTTCACTGGGTCTTTTGTCATTATTTTTGCAGAGCGGATTGTTGAAGTAAACACTAACATTATAACCCACTGCAAAGAGTTGTCCCTGGTCTGCCTCCTGCATTGTACTACACAGAGCACCAAGGATGCCAGGTGAAGCCAAGCATATAAGCGCAGTGTTAGTTAGTATGACCAGCTTGCAAAACCAGCAGTGAAATGTAAGCGAACACTTTAGTTATTAAGTTAACACAAGTAGCTTGTGTGTTTGACATATTTAGCCTATTGGTGATGTTGGCATGGATAGCCCCTGGAAAGTAGGTTATACAGGCATGTACTTATTGTGTAAAGTATACATTTCCATAGTTTATCAGGGGATGATAGCTCCCAAATACTTTGATACTAATGGTATAGGCTAGCTGTCTGGGTGGGTAGGTGGCTAGCTAGCTGTCTGGGTGGGTAGGTGGCTAGCTAGCTGTCTGGGTGGGTAGGTGGCTAGCTAGCTGTCTGGGTGGGTAGGTGGCTAGCTAGCTGTCTGGGTGGGTAGGTGGCTAGCTAGCTGTCTGGGTGGTGGGTAGGTGGCTAGCTGTCTGGTTGGTTGGGTAGGTGGCTAGCTAGCTGTTGGGTAGGTGGCTAGCTAGCTGTCTGGGTGGGTGGGTAGGTGGCTAGCTAGCTGTCTGGTTGGTTGGGTAGGTGGCTAGCTAGCTGTTGGGTAGGTGGCTAGCTAGCTGTCTGGTTGGTTGAGTAGGTGGCTAGCTAGCTGTCTGGTTGGTTGGGTGGGTGGCTAGCTAGCTGTCTGGGTGGGTGGGTAGGTGGCTAGCCAGCTAGCTGTCTGGTTGGGTGGGTAGGTGGTTAGCCAGCTAGCTGTCTGGTTGGGTGGGTAGGTGGCTAGCCAGCTAGCTGTCTGGTTGGGTGGGTAGGTGGCTAGCCAGCTAGCTGTCTGGTTGGGTGGGTAGGTGGCTAGCCAGCTAGCTGTCTGGTTGGGTGGGTAGGTGGCTAGCCAGCTAGCTGTCTGGTTGGGTGGGTAGGTGGCTAGCCAGCTAGCTGTCTGGTTGGGTGGGTAGGTGGCTAATTAGCTGTCTGGTTGGTTGGGTAGGTGGCTAGCTAGCGGTTGGGTAGGTGGCTAGCTAGCTGTTGGGTAGGTGGCTAGCTAGCTGTTGGGTAGGTGGCTAGCTAGCTGTCTGGGTTGTTGGGTAGGTGGCTGGCTAGCTAGCTAGCTAGCTGGCTAGCTAGCTATCTGGTGGCTGGCTAGCTGTCTGGGTTGTTGGGTAGCTAGCTATCTGGTTGGCTAGCTAGCAGTCTGGTTGGTTGGGTAGGTGGCTAGCTAGCAGTCTGGTTGGTTGGGTAGGTGGCTAGCTAGCAGTCTGGTTGGTTGGGTAGGTGGCTAGCTAGCAGTCTGGTTGGTTGGGTTGTTGGCTAGCTAGCTGTCTGGGTTGTTGGGTAGGTGGCTTGTTGGGTAGGTGGCTGGTTGGCTGGCTAGCTGTCTGGGTTGTTGGGTAGCTAGCTGTCTGGGTTGTTGGGTAGCTAGCTGTCTGGTTGGTTGGTTGGCTAGCTAGCTGTCTGGTTGGTTGGCTAGCTAGCTGTCTGGTTTTGTTGGATAATTGGCTTGCTGGCTGTCTGGTTGGTTGGGTAGGTGGCTAGCTAGCTGGTTGGTTGGCTAGCTAGCTATCTGGTTGGTTGGCTAGCTAGCTATCTGGTTTGTTGGCTAGCTGGCTGTCTGGTTGGTTGGGTAGGTGGTTAGCTAGCTGTCTGGTTGGTTGGGTAGATGGCTGGTTAGCTGTCTGGTTGGTCGGGTAGGTGTCTAGGTCGCTGGCTAGCTGTCTGGTTGTCTGGTTCGGTGGCTAGCTTGCTAGCTAGCTGTCTGGTTGGTTGGGTAAGTGACTAGCTAGTTCTGGCCCGCAAGCTAGTCACCTACCCAACAAAACCAGACAGACAGCTAGCTAGCTAGCTAGCCAGACAGCTAGCTAGCCAGACAGCCAGACAGCTAGCTAGCCAGACAGCTAGCTAGCCAGACAGCCATGCAGCTAGCTAGCTAGCTAGCTAGCCACCCAGACAGTTAGCTAGCTAGCCACCTACCCAGCCACCCAGACAGCTAGCCACGTACCCAACAAAACAGACAGCTAGCTAGCTAGCTACCTACCTCTCTGTCTGGTTTGTTGGGTAGCTAGCTAGCTGTCTGGGAGGCTGGCTAGCTGTCTGTCTGGTTTGGTAGGTGGCTGGCTAGCTGTCTGTCTGGTTTGGTAGGTGGCTGGCTAGCTGTCTGTCTGGTTTGGTAGGTGGGTAGCTAGCTTTCTGGTTTGGTAGGTGGCTAGCTAGCTTTCTGGTTTGGTAGGTGGCTAGCTAGCTTTCTGGTTTGGTAGGTGGCTAGCTAGCTTTCTGGTTGGGTAGGTGGCTAGCTAGCTTTCTGGTTGGGTAGGTGGCTAGCTAGCTTTCTGGTTGGGTAGGTGGCTAGCTAGCTTTCTGGGTGGCTGGCTAGCTAGCAGTCTGGGTGGCTGGGTAGGTGGTTGGCTGGCTAGGTAGGTGGGTAGGTGGTTGGCTGGCTGGGTAGGTAGGTAGGTGGCTGGGTAGGTGGCTGGCTAGCTGGGTAGGTAGGTAGGTGGCTGGCTGGGTAGGCAGCTGTTTGGGTGGGTAGGCATGTGGCTAGCTAGCTGTCCTGGTAGGAAGGTAGGTGGCTGGCTAGCTGTCTGGGTGACTGGGTAGGTGGTTGGCTGGCTGGGTAGGTGGGTAGGTGGTTGGCTGGCTGGGTAGGTGGTTGGCTGGCTGGGTAGGTGGCTGGGTAGGTAGGTGGCTGGGTAGGTGGCTGGCTAGCTGGGTAGGTAGGTAGGTGGCTGGCTGGGTAGGCAGCTGTTTGGGTGGGTAGGCATGTGGCTAGCTAGCTGTCCGGGTAGGAAGGTAGGTGGCTGGCTAGCTGTCTGGGTGACTGGGTAGGTGGTTGGCTGGCTGGGTAGGTGGGTAGGTGGTTGGCTGGCTGGGTAGGTGGGTAGGTGGTTGGCTGGCTGGGTAGGTGGGTAGGTTGGTAGCTGGGTAGCTGGGTAGGTTGCTGGCTGGGTAGGTAGGTAGGTAGGTGGCTGGCTGAGTAGGTAGGTAGGTTGCTGGATGACTGGGTAGGTGGTTTGCTGGCTGGCTAGGTGGGTAGGTGGCTGGGTAGGTGTGTAGGTGGTTGGCTGGCTGGGTAGGTGGGTAGGTGGTTGGTGGCTGGGTAGGTTGGTGGCTAGGTAGGTAGGTAGGTAGGTAGGTTGCTGGGTGACTGGGTAGGTGGTTGGCTGGGTAGGTAGGTAGGTGGCTGGCTGGCTAGTTTGCTTGCTGTCTGTCTGGGTGGGTACGTAGCTAGGTGGGTACGTAGCTAGCTGTCTGGGTAGGTTTTTGGCTGGCTAGTTGTCTTGGTGGGTCGGAACCCATCTAACTTGATGGAGCTGGAGCAGTTTTGCCTTGAAGAATGGGCAATATTCCCAATGGCTAGATGTGCCAAGCTTATAGAGACATGCCCCAAGAGACTTGCATCTGGTAGCTGTGTTGCAATTTTACCACATGTTCTGTGGTAAAATGTAGGACTGGTGAACTAGCTATTGTTAGCTGGCTTCAACTGATGTTGTCTGGCTCTAGCTAATGTCTGAAGTTATTAGTGTAACAAACTAGCCATCTTTCTCTGCCTGTTCGTTAGCTAGCTAATTTTCAGCTGACTGGTGTTAGTAACTAGCTACAGAGGCTAGCTGCTGGACTTTGTACAATCAAGCTAACATTAGCTAGCTACCTCGCTCAGTGTTTCTTAATCCTGGTCCCTGGGGACCCAAATGGGTGCACATTTTTTGCTTTTCCCCTAGAACTAAGTTCTATCTAATTAAAATGGTTGTATATATTGATTAACCCGAGTGGATCCCGGGTGACGCAGCGGTCTAAGGCACTGCTTCTCAGTGGTAAAGGCATCACTACAGACCCTGGTTCAATTCCAGGCTGTATCACAACCGGCCGTGATTGGTAGTCCCATAGGGCGGTGCAATAAATACTCTTAAATCAATTGCTAACGACCCTGTTAAAGAAATCTGCTATGTGATTCTTGGTAACGGTCAGACGGCTCATTTACAAGAGGCAGGGAGTATATTGTGTACCGCCAATCAAGTTGTTTCGCAAACCTTCATCGAGATTGGCTAACATATGATGGTAGAGAGACTTGAATTAACACTGTGCTTCAGCTAATGCCTATCATTGCTTCTATAATAAATCCCCTGATGTCATATTATCAGTCTTTTTAATCTCTTCTGGCAAACCAGCTTCACCACATGCACAGTGCATTGTTCAATACTAACTGTATGCCTTGGGTGTGTGCACTATAAAAGCATGCTACGCTCTCCTTTGCACTATAGGCTGAACAAGCTGAGATGTGCTGATCAAGTCCATACAGCTGTGACTCATTGGCAAATTAAGGGTATAATTGACCACACAATTACATCAATATGTGTTGCATAACCTGCATGTGTTGTACTGACTTAAGTTACAACAAATAATGTAATCACACCAGATAGTGTATTAAAGGGATAGTTTCCAATTTTACATTGCATCGGGTTTTTTGTCCAACATTTTTTTTATATCTGCATTTAACTATCCCTTTTAACTTTACAAGTCCTTGGGCTCTTTGCGATCACTGTTTTTCTCATTGTAAAATGCCCTTTCCTCAGTTATCTTCAATGTACATCTCTGGAAGAGAAACATCGAAGGGCTCTGGTAAAGGACTCTCTAACAATGCCACCTAGGACTCAAATCAGTGTCAGGCTGGCCTATTGTGCTGAATAGATGGGCATGGAAGTGCAGTTACTGCCTTTAGCCACCTGGGTCTGTTGTTAATTTGACACACACCCTAGATGCTAAAATCTCTACTACTTCAAAACCGGAACGATCCCACGCAAGAGTAATTACTCTTCAATGGATGATTTAAAAACCTGCAGATCACCTAATTTGGCCGAATACCGGGTCTAAAACGAGCCAGTGAATATTGTCATTTCTAACCGCCTGCATAGTAATGGGACAGCCCTGCATCTTGTGTTTGTTTGAGCTACTGCACATTTGCAGCTACCCAATGAGGGCATATAGTAGGGAACTACCACCATAGCCACCCCGGCTAGGCTGCTGCTGCAGTGCTGCTATCTGCACCGTTCAGCACTTCTGCTGTTAGCAAGGAGAACCGAAGCACTGCAAGGTCAGAGCTGAGGCTCACAGGGAGAGAGGGGGGAAAAAGTCAGAGGTGTAGGTACCTGCCAGGTCTTATGCAAACCACCCCAGCTGACGAGATGGATTTGGAGAACGACTCTGATAGGGTGTTTTTATTATTATTTTGAATATATATATATTTTTGTGCCTGGGGGTGGGGTGTATGATGAAGTTGGGAGAAAGAGACCGGCTCTTGTTTGTGTACTTTTTGAAAGTGAAAATGCAGTAGCTGGAAATGCCCCTATCAATACACCCGCTTTTGTAATCTGTTCTTAGTCCACTTCCACTTCATGAGTCCCAAATGGCACCTTATTTCTTATGCAATGAACTACTTTTAACCAGGACCCAAGGGATCTCCAGCTCTGGTCCTGGGAGAGCTATACTGGTTCTGTACTGGCTTTGGTTCCAGCCTAGTACTAAACCACCTGAGACAAGGTCCGAGACATTAATTATTTGAAATTGGTTATTTAAAGCTGGGGTTTAACAGAAACCTGCACTCCTAGTAGCTCCCCAGGACCATATCCACCCTTCCGCTGTTCCAGTCTCGAACTTACCTCTTTCAGTTTTACATTTATGTAAGCTTTTTCATAATTGAACAACATTCTGTCATGGCGACTATTTTAGATGACGAATAAGATGTTTGTGACACAGCTTTCTAAACCCCTCCCCTTTTCACTATATGCATTCCCCATTCTATCCCTCCCGACTGACCAGTAAATTCAACTTCTTCTCTTCCTAGTCCCTTTGCTGATACACAGCAGGGACCATCCCCACGTTTAGCCACCTGATGTTTTGAAATAAAAATATTTAATGATAGTGAACCACCAGGAAATTTAAATCAGTGTTTCTTATTGAACAATGTCATTATAAGCGCCTAGGCCTCTCTGTGTCTGTCCATTTTCCTCAATTTGATGCCTTCTGAACACAAACCAGCTATTTAAAGAAAAGAGAACACCTCTGTTTTAGTTTGACACCACATTGAATTACCCAGGTGTCCTTCTCCCTTGTGACTGGAGAACTGCAATTGGTTGCTGTGCTGCTGCTGTGTTAAAACTGCTCTGAACCCAGAGGTCATCTGTTGTCTTTCATGCTCAATTGCCCCCTAGACACACGCACCCTCACCAGCCAGACCGCTGCCAGACACACAAGCCCAATCCCTCAGTTATCTTGGTGAAGCCTATATTCTCGTTTCCTACCCCTCATGGTGCTCCCTGTCAACGGACTGTCCCCGGCCTGGGGCCACAGCTTTCAAGCCTGCTGCGACTCTACCAGACCCCATGACTTTTCCCACATTTTAGTTATGTTACAACCTTTATTCTAAAATTGATGAGGAACATTTAAAACTATCTACACACAATACCCCATAATGACAAAGCGATAAATAACGGGTTTTTAGAAATGTTTGGGAAAAAAATAAAATAAATAAAGATACCTTATTTACATAATTATTCAGACCCTTTGTTATAAGACTGGAAATGGAGCTCTTTTTTGCATCCTTTTTCCATTGATAGTCCTTGATGTTTCTACAACTTGATTGGAGTCCACCTATGGTCATTTCAATTGATTGGACATGATTCGGAAAGCCACACAGCTGTTTATATAACAGGTCCCACAGTTGACAGTGCAAAGACCCAGCCATGAGGTCGATGGCATTTTCCCTAGAGCTTCGAGACAGGATTGTGTTGAGGCACAGATCTGGGGAAGGGTAACACAAAATGTCCCCAAGAACACAGTGGCCTCCATCATTCTTAAATGGAAGATGTTTGGAACCAACAAGACTCTTCCTAGAGCTGGCTGACTGGCCAAACTGAGTAATCGGGGGAGACGGGCCTTGGTCAGGGTGGTGACGAAGAACCCGATGGTCACTCTGACAGAGCTCCAGAGTTCCTCTGTGGAGATGGGAGAACCTTCCAGAAGGACAACCTTCTCTGCAGCACTCCACTAATCAGGCATTTCTAGTATTGTGGTCAGATGGTAGCCACTCCACAGTAAAAGGCACATGACTGCCCTATTGGAGTTTGCCAAAAGGCAACTAAAGGACTCAAACCATGAGAAATGAGATTTTCTGGTCTGATTGCCAAGTGTCACGTCTGGAGGAAACCTGGCACCATCCCTACAGTGAAGCATGGTGGTGGCAGCATCATGCTGTGGGGATATCTTTCAGCAGCAGGGACTGGAAGACTCGTCAGGATCGAGGAAAAGATGAACGGAGCAAAGTACAGAGATCCTTGATGAAAACCTGCTCAGGACCTCAGACTGGCGTGTAGGTTCACCTTCCAACAGGACCACGACCCTAAGCACACAGCCAAGACAATGTCCTTGAGTGGCCCATACAGAGCCCGGACTTGAACCCAATCAAACACCTGAAAATAGCTTTGCAGAGATGTTCCCCATCTAATCTGACAGAGCTTGAGAGAGACTGTAAAGAAAAAAATGGCATTATAATGAATTTAAGTGTAGATATGACAGCAAAAATAGTCAATTGTCAGCTCGTGCTTGTGTGCAATTGCATGAGTTGGATTAAATGTAGTTGTTATCCCTTGTCCTTAACAGTTGACACTATTTTTAACTTAACCTTGCTCATCTCATATGCATACGTATATACTGTACTCTATATCATCGACTGCATCCTTATGTAATACATGTATCACTAGCCACTTTAACTATGCCACTTTGTTTACATACTCATTTCATATGTATATACTGTACTCGATACCATCTACTGTATCTTGCCTATGCTGCTCTGTACCATCACTCATTCATATATCCTTATGTACATATTCTTTATCCCCTTACACTGTGTATTAGACAGTTAGTTAGATTACTTGTTGGTTATTACTGCATTGTCGGAACTAGAAGCACAAGCATTTCGCTACACTCGCATTAACATCTGCTAACCATGTGTATGTGACAAATAACATTTGATTTGACACACTTTTACATACCCTTTGTTTGCTTGTAGTGCATAATAGTCTCTGTTTTTCCTCTGTGTCACATTGTCTTGTCATTCTAGTGTTAACTATGTATATTTTGAAATTGTATTTTGGGGGGGTAGATGGCCGCCAGTAGTGGATCAATTAGGCCTTGTGTGTGTCTGTAAAATGTCACCCTATTCCCTACATAGTGCACTACTTTTGACCAGTGCCCTAGGCCTTGTACCATATAAGGAATAGTGGTCGAGCCAGCACAGCACTTTGTTATGAAGGCTTTAGGTTTATGGCTATGTGGAATCCACTGAGTGATGACTGCATAACTCACAGCGTGCATGATTATGGAGACTGTCTGGATGATGATGATACGTCTGCATATATCAAATTTACATATATACCCCCCCCCGTTCTTAACCGTTACAGGCTAAGCCATGTCACACATACCTTCTGACTTTTGGGAGGGGGGGGTTGGGTCAATTGAGTATATTGCTAATCTAGATTGTATTGCATTTCCCACAGCAATGGAGTATAATTATTTTCGCTGTAACCTTTCTGCAGCACATGCCACACCAACACCCTCAACAATAGTTGGGCCTTTGCAGGATCCATTCTGATATGGACCTTGATATAATAAAGGTGCGCATAAATAATCTCTTAAGGATGCATTGGCAGATTTTTGGATTGTGCAGTTTAATTTCCACTGACAAAAAAATGCAGACTTTTTTTAAGCTGAAGTTGCCTATATTGAGTAAAATAAACCTTTTGTGATTCTTGTATTCCGCCGTTCTTGGAAATGGATCAAGAAAAGAGACGAGTAGTGCATTTGTCCCAGGAAAAATATGAAGGTCAGTAGTCCATGGAAAAGGATCTGCACAACATGATTGATTGGCTAGACCTAATAATTTGATTAATGCAGTTGCTGGCACGTCAAGTAGATTAATAATACAGATTCATTTCACTTCAGAGGCAGTAATTGTTTTCTATCAGGCTTGGTAAAAAAAAATGACAGTCATTTACTGTTTATATGGATCTATACTCAATTGTGAAAGTTATATACCATCACTTCTCTGATTATACAAGATTTTACTGCTGTTTTCTTGTTTGGTTCCGAGTGAACACACCCCTGGTGTGAAGATTGAACATGGTGCACCATGGGATAGGTTCTTCAGATGATAGCAGGACTCACAATGATTCTGTGATCTGAACTATACTGACCAAAAATATTTGAAAAAAAAGCTTATATATATTCATTAGGCCCTAATCTATGGATTTCACATGACTGGGCAGGGGTGGAGTCACGCCCAGCCAATCGTGTGGCTGGTCTCTGATGATCCCGCCGGTGAAGCCATTTGTGGAGGTCCTGGGCTGGTGTGGTTACACGTGGTCTGCAGTTATGAGGCACGTTGGATGTACTGCCAAATCCTCTAAAACAACGTTGGAGGCGGCATATGGTAAATTATCTGGCAACAGCACTGGTGGACATTCCTGCAGTCAGCATGCATTGCATGCTTCCTCAACTTGAGACATCTGTGGCATTGTATTTTATTGCCCCAGCACAAGGTGCACCTGTGTAATGGTCATGCTGTTTAATCAGTTGATTGATATGCCACACATGTCAGGTTGTTGAATTATCTTGGCAAAGGAGAAATGCTCACTAACAGGGATGTAAAGACATTTGTGCACAACATTTGAGAGGAATAAGCTTTTTATGCATCTGGAACATTTATGGGATATTTTATTTCAGCTCATGAAACATGGGACCATATTTGTGTTAACTATAGTTTCTGTACTTCCCTCCAACCCCCTCCTGAAACACTCAACCAAGCAAACTGACTTTGATTTTTGAAGTCATGTAGCATTGGTTTCCTGTGTTTTTGCTTGGCACAACCTATGGCTCTCCAAAATGGCTCTCCAAAACGAGGCTTTCTTAAGCCCAACAGCTGTGAACCCATTGACAGACAGACTCTGTACGTTTTTATGAGGACAGCACTATGACATGTTACCTATTCACAGGATAGCTGTAAAACCATAAAGCCCATTCATTATCGTCTATATAGGGGTTTACATAGCAGGAGGTTCTACCCCCCCCATTCAGTGATTTAACCGCCTGGGGTTTTTGGGTAATGGGACTTTATGGCCTTTGCAACTGGTTGAGGGTTGATTTTGTTATGTCCTGTAACCAGGCAGATTTTGACAGGGGAAAGGGAGAGCTGAGCTGAAATTGCCTGGTTTTGATGGGCATCATGATGAACTTCTCCCTTGGTGGTTGGAACAGATGTATTTTCAGCACAACACGCGTTTCATAAAGTAAACGTATGCCTGAATACCATGTCTGCTAGTGGGCAGACTACTAGTGCTATAGGATGATCTAGGTCTGTGTTCATTAGGGCAAGCAACGGAAAATGAAAAATGTTTCTTATTGGTAGTACCTTCCTGTTTCAGTCAGTTTTTATTCCGTTTGTTGTCTAATGAACACAACCAAAAAAAGCAACTACCAAATAATTAGACAGCACACAATAGAATAAGTGGCTGGCTGAGAAAAGGCAAACAGGTTTTTGAAGCTCACAGTATGGTGCCAAACACTCATTTTATTTCTGTCTCAACCCTCCCCCTTCATGATCAGACAGGAAGTTGAAGGGCTGTGTGTGACACCAAATGGAGGGCATCATTGCTGGTGTATTGGTCCCATAAATGCAGCGATGATGTTGAAAGATTGTAGAAAGAGGTCACTGCCAGATTACCGAGCTTTTAAAGATATTGGTAGTTGTAACTTACAGCCTCGTGTCTTCTTGGATATGACGCAACAAGCTTGGCACCCCTGTATTTGGGGAGTTTCTTCCATTCTTCTTTGCAGATCCTCTCAAGCTCTGGCAGGTTGGAAGGGGAGCATCACTAACTATTTTCAGGTCTCTCCAGAGATGTTTCTTATTGGTAGTACCGTCCATTCCGAGATTTGTCCCGAAGTCACACCTGCATTGTCTTGGCTGTGTGCTTAGGGTCGTTGTCCTGTAGGAAGGTGAACCTTCGCCCCAGGTCCTGAGCGCTCTGGAGTAGATTTTCATCAAGGATCTCTCTGTACCTTGCTCCGTTCATCTTTCCCTCGATCCTGACTAGTCTCCCAGTCCTTGCCGCTGAAAAACATCCCCGCAGCATGATGCTGCCACAACCATGTTTCACTGTAGGGATGGTGCAAGGTTTCCTCCTAGATGTGACACTTGGCATTCAGGATGAAAAATTCACTTGGTTTTATCAGACCAGAGAATCTTGTGTAGGTGATTTATTTTTATTTTTTTTGTTAAACTCCAAGCTTGTTGTCATGTGGTTCCATCTGGCCACTCTACAAGAAAGTCCTTATTGGTGGAGTACTGCAGAGATGGTTGTCCTTCTGGAAGGTTCTCCCATCTCCACAGAGGAACTCTGGAGCTCTGTCAGTGACCATCGGGTTCTTCGTCAGCTCCCTGACCAAGGCCCTTCTCCCCCGATTGCTCAGTTTGGTCGGGTGGCCAGCTCTAGGAAGAATCTCGGTGGTTCCAAACATCTTCCAATTAAGAATGGTGGAGTCCACTGTGTTCTTGGGGACCCTCAATGCTGCAGACATTTTTTTGGTACCCTTCTCCAGACCTGTGCTTCGACACAATCCTGTCTTGGAACTCTACGGATATTTCCTTCGACCTCATGGCTTGGTTTTTGCTCTGACATTCACTGTCAACTGAGGGATCTTTTTTATATAGACAGGTGAATTTACCACAGCTGGACTCTAAGTTGTAGAAACATCTCAAGAATGATGAATGCAAATAGGCTGCACCTGATCTCAATTTTGAGTCTCATAGCAAAGGGTCTGAATAACAAAGAGTCTGAAAACAGGTTTCTAAAAACCTGTTTTTCACTTTGTAATTATGGGGTATTGTGTGTAGATTGAGGAAAACTATAAATGCAATCTATTTTAGAATAAGGCTGTATGTAAACGTAACAAAATTGGAAAAGGGGAAGGGGTCTGAATACTTTTGAAAATTACCATTGCTTTGAAATATTCACATTCATCGCGCCAAATCGGAGGGATCCAGCACTCATCTGACATTCTAGCGTGATCTCAAGCGTGCCACAACAACTATCTCGCTGGAAACGTATTCCCAGAGGAAATGGGATCGTCGCCATGCTGGAAATGTCATAGAAAGCAATTACATTGTCAGTCTCATAGACCCGCTTCAGTGACGCTAATAGCACACGCGACACACGTGTGTGTGTGCATCCATCTGTGTTAAATGTTTCGTTTTTTTTCCATTTATAGGTAGCAAGTAGGGAGCACCAATTGGTGTTAGTATGTGTTACACTTTTTGCTGGCTTGTCCACCTCGTTAATTGGAAGGTTTCACTTGTCCTGGTTTATGCCCTGCTGACCCGGGCTTCAGTTGGTTCTTCTGAGCTGTTGAGAGAGTAACACCTTTTTGTTGGCTCTCACTATTTAAGTACTGAAACAAAGCCTTTTATGTGTGTTTTCCCTGTTTTTCGTTTTGATCCACATTCAATTTACACTCCAATTTATTTCCTAAGTTGATGTGGTGTTTTCATTTTCCCTTCCCTTGACAAATTTAGTGGGCATCCATGTTGCGACATTTCCTCGTTGCTCAACAACCTTCAGTGGAGAACCACACGGCACCACATGGGTGCCTTTCAGAACTCCTTTTTGAACCCTCTCTGTTTTTGTTCTCGACGTGATTTTCCTTTGAGTGACATTGTTGAGTTTGTCTTGTGGGACGTAATCTCTTCACTCAAGTGAGAGTGCAGCTGTGTTATTTTATGCTAACAAGCAGGTTCATTTTTATTCTGTCGCACCAACAAAATGTCTCAAATTTGGTCTCTGTAGCTAGGTTTCCATCCAATTGGCAAGAAATCTTCATGGGAATATTACAAATCTGTATTCAAACAATATGCACATTTTCACACCAGAGATGATAAAAGGCTCTGCGTGATGAGGTACATAAAAACTAATAAACTAAATAAAACTAATAAAAAATAACTTGAGGTTCAATTCCCCAAGTACTGAATAGTTAAATGGGTTTCCGTTGCATTTTCAAATCTACTGATGGTTTTGTCTGTAAGAATGTTTTGTTCTATATAGCAAATGTTCCCACTCTGGTCTTGGCACTTGCACTCTTGCCAACAGCTTGTAGAGAGTGTTGATATAGCCTACAGTACATACAGTACATTATTATGGATAAAAGAGCAAGATTATTTCGCCAACGGCAGTCAAGCATCGATCATCATGTTATTGGAAAGGAGCATCAAGCTCATCACCATGCACTTTCACCACCCTGGGTCCTTCAACTTCACAAAGAAAAAGGGTTTTGACATCCACCAGTTTTAGGTGGTAAACATTTTAAACCAAAAATAATGGACCTTTTGTCTGCCATGGTTGTGCACTTTACAGAGATGACATGCTCCTGTACCAAAAGCAATTAACTACAGCAACTTCAGAAAGTATTCACACCCCTTAACTTTTCTACATTGTTGTTATAAAATGGTTTTTAATTGTCATTTTTTTGTCAACGATCTACCTTTAATACTCTGTCAAAGTGGAAGAAAAATATATCTTGATTATTTAAGTAACGTAACATCTCAAATGTGGACTCATCAGACCAAAGGACACATTTCCACCGGGTTAATATCCATTGTTCGTGTTTCTTGGCCCAAGCAAGTCCCTTCTTCTTATTGGTGTCCTTTAGTAGTGGTTTCTTTGCAGCAAGTCGACCATGAAGGCTTGATTCACTCGCTCTCCTCTGAACAGTTGATGTTGAGATGTGTCTGTTACTTGATTTCTGTGAAGCATTTATTTGGGCTGCAATTTCTGAGGCTGGTAACTCTAATGAACATATCCTCTGCAGCAAAGGTAACTCTGGGTCTTCCTTTCCTGTGGCAGTCCTCATGAGAGCCAGTTTCATCATAGCACTTGATGGTTTTTGCGACTGCACTTGAAGAAACTTTCAAAGGTCTTGATATGTTCCGTATTGACTGACCTTCATGTCTAAAAGTAATGATGAACTGTAATTTCTCTTTGCTTATTTGAGCTGTTCTTGCCATAATATGCACTTAGCCCTATTTGATAAAAGACTGTCTTCTGTATACCAACTCTTCCTTGTCACAACATAACTGATTGGCTCAAACGCATGAATAAGGAAATAAATTCCACAAATTGACTTTTAACAAGGCACATCTGTTAATTGAAATGCATTCCATGTGACTCATGAAGCTGGTTGAGAGAATGCTAAGCGTGTGCAAAGCTGTCATCAAGGCAAAGGGTGGCTATTTGAAGAATCTCATAAAATATATTTTAATTTGTTTGACACTTTTTGGTTACTACATGATTCCATGTGTTATTTCATGATTTCTTCACTATTATTCTACAATGTAGAATAATATGTAATTAGAGAAATGAATGATTTGGTGTGTACAAACCTTTGACAATTTACTGTATTTCACCAACAAAAAAACTTTACACCCCTGTCTAAGTATTTTGTTCTGACGACCGTATAGGAAGGTTTTCCGACAATTTATACTTTTTCTGTCATGATGATTATTTATTTAAAAAGAATAATCTTGACAGGTTGGAGGAAGCATGGTTTAATATTGATCATTTCTAGACCTTAAAGCTGTCGTTATGCTCTTTAAGCTGTCGTTATGCTCTTCTGATGTCCATTTTAGTGCTGCGTAATATGCTTGACCACACGCTTCAATAAGCAGTTTCTGTAGTGGTGTATTGTCAGATCCTATCCACATTGCAGCCTGGTTCCAGGTAGCCTAGCGTTAGGCCAGTATGCGAAAGTTTACGGGTTTGAATCCCCAAGCCGGCAAGGTGGAAAAATCTACCGTTCAGCCCTTGAGCAAGGCAATTAACCCCCCAACAACACCAGGCGCCGACGACGTGGACGTCGATTTAAGGCAGACCCCTGCACCTCTGATTCAGAGAGGTTGGGTTAAATGCCGAAGACTCATTTAGTTTGAATGCATTGTGGTGCGACTGGCTAGGTATCCCCTTTCCCTTTCTATGTCCTCTTGCCAACTCCATTGTCGAGCCAAACCTATGGCATGTCAATGAGTGACAAGGAGTTGGCATGATAGGCACTCCAGCTAATCACTGTGCTGTAGAGAGGAAAGTAAGTATTGTTCATGAAGAAATCACACCATATAACCTCTGCATCGTAAAATAGCCTAGAACTTTTGAGACCGCTAAATCTGCCAAATTAAAATGTACCAGCCCTTCGAAGTTAATGCTGCCAGACCAGGTTGTTGCGACACTGTTGTTTAAACCTGCCTTTGGCCCGAGAGTGTGCTTGCCTGTATAGGCGGGTGATTGATGGCCTTTTTGGGCTCTTTAGAGATTCATAGTCTGTAGGTGGAATATGGGAGAGGGCCTTTTTTTTATATTGGGCTCATTTGTCACTTGGCAGCAACCCCCACCCCACCCACCCTCATTCTTTTCTTCCCTCCTCTCACTAGCGTTGATCTCTCCCTTGCAGTGCCTGTAATTCCGCCCGAGATGGATGGGACAGGGTCGCAATCATTCCCAGAGCCTTGATGTATCCTGACCTTGTTGTTTTCCACCTTCGTCATTTTGTTTTGCGCATGGCTTTTCTGCCCCTCGGTACTCAAAGTGATATGAAATGGTAGAGAAAAGGACTGGGCTGCTTCTCTTAATGCGTCTGAATTCTCGAGGAATACATTTAGGTCGTTTTGTTTTGTTTAGTTCACTGAACACTTTCAATATACTGTTGTTTTTGGTTGCACTTTCTGTATGCCACCTGGCTTTCAATTCACTATAGGTATTTATGCATTTAAATAGTCTCTGTATAAATGAGCCATTATCAATGCTTATACAGCATGTTGAATGCATATGACCACTTTTGTCCTATCAAAATGAACAGTGAGCTGTTATGAATGCTTATAGCAAGTCTGGTGCGCTATGCAATTATAACAGGTACTTTAAGTGCATTTGTAATGCATTGTAAACAGGTGGACCATCAAGTGTTACCAAAAATATCGTAGTTCTACACAGGTTTATGCCCTGAACTATAATTAGTTGTTTTCAATTTGCAAAACAGACATTTAGCTGAGATTCTGTTTGCTTTCGTATTATGTCATAGCTTGATATTTGATAAACACCTACGCAATTCCAGAGGTGGCACCACAGGTTCAGAAGTGGTGAGGCAAAATGTGTATGTATGTCTTTTCTGGGACCTGGAGTTTTTACTGATCTCATCACCTGGTCAGGTAAAATGATTCGTAAGCTATGACAAAATATTATTATTATCGTTGTTTATTATAGGTAGCTTCCCCTTTTTGTCTGTGGGATGACTTTAGGGCTGGAGGTTTTGTGAATTTGGAAACACTCCTGGTGTCTCCAACTACGGGCTCGGCGATAAATCAAATTCATTTGATTCCTTTTAATGTATGCACATTTTTGCGCGATATTCCAAATGCCAAGAATCAATGTTTTTTTGTTATTTGTCATTTTTATGCATTTATGTCCGCTTGTTCTCATGTTTTATTTTTGGTCTCGTCTCCTTCACTCCTCTGTGCTGTGTGCACCTTCCCATTTACACCAGAGATCGGTATATAATAAGGATATGCACGTACTCCCCTAACAACGGGAGTCGTTATCCCAAAGTCGAGAAGGCAGGCGACAAACTTCAGTCCAAAATAAGGCTATATAAATGCATTGGGTTTATTTTTGACCGATTTTTAGCAAGAGTGAAACCTCTTGCTTCGCCTCTTCCTCTAATGGTTCACACACACACACACACACACACACACACACACACACACACACACACACACACACACACACACCCCTACCTCTCACGCCAACAAACAAAGTTGAGATATCATATCTGCGGTTTGGTCCAGCAGAATCGGTCACATGGACACCAAAACACATTGAGACATTATTTTACTGTAATATAGTAGTTCACTTTTTTTTTAAACGATAGCCTGTTTATGTCTCGACTACTGAAATTGAGCGCAAAGCAGACAAAGCAGACACTACTAAAACGAGACTATTGATTCTGGAAATTGGATGCTCAGTGTGTCACACGTGGCATTGGGGTACCCGCTAGCAGCATTTTAGCCTAAGACTGTTATGCTCAGTGTGTCACACGGGGCATTGGGGTACCCGCTAGCAGCATTTTAGCCTAAGACTGTTATGCTCAGTGTGTCACACGGGGCATTGGGGTACCCGCTAGCAGCATTTTAGCCTAAGACTGTTATGCTCAGTGTGTCACACGTGGCATTGGGGTACCCGCTAGCAGCATTTTAGCCTAAGACTGTTATGCTCAGTGTGTCACACGGGGCATTGGGGTACCCACTAGCAGCATTTTAGCCTAAGACTGTTATGCTCAGTGTGTCACACGGGGCATTGGGGTACCCGCTAGCAGCATTTTAGCCTAAGACTGTTATGCTCAGTGTGTCACACGGGGCATTGGGGTACCCGCTAGCAGCATTTTAGCCTAAGACTGTTATGCTCAGTGTGTCACACGGGGCATTGGGGTACCCGCTAGCAGCATTTTAGCCTAAGACTGTTATGCTCAGTGTGTCACACGGGGCATTGGGGTACCCGCTAGCAGCATTTTAGCCTAAGACTGTTATGCTCAGTGTGTCACACGGGGCATTGGGGTACCCGCTAGCAGCATTTTAGCCTAAGACTGTTATGCTCAGTGTGTCACACGGGGCATTGGGGTACCCGCTAGCAGCATTTTAGCTTAAGACTGTTATGCTCAGTGTGTCACACGGGGCATTGGGGTACCCGCTAGCAGCATTTTAGCCTAAGACTGTTATGCTCAGTTTGTCACACGTGGCATTGGGGTACCCGCTAGCAGCATTTTAGCCTAAGACTGTTATGCTCAGTGTGTCACATGTGGCATTGGGGTACCCGCTAGCAGCATTTTAGCCTAAGACTGTTATGCGAGCTGTCTAGTCTGTGTTTTTATAAATGTGCAATAAGCATAAAACACAATTATATGAGGAATTGAGAACGAGTTGCCAGTCTGAGAAATAAGTTAGGCCACTTGATTTTAACATCTTAAGAAATTGGACAGGCTAACATCCTTTTCAAACAATTGGAGACAAACAGAAGGGTGTGTTCATAACAATTCAACTGTTCAATCTTGTTGGCTAGCAAATAATCCAGGCTGGCTAAACCTGAAATATAAAGATTAGCTGGCTAATAATTAGGACGTGGGTTTGAGAGATTGAGCCCTGTGTTCATTTTCTGTAGCCTAATGCCTGCTACAAGAAGTTAGTCTTTATTAGTGAATGTGCATTATGCATGGTTGTAGTTAAATTTGACGAGACAACCTCAAGCTCTGTCTGGTTGAATGGGGAGCATTGCTGCACAGCTATTTTCAGGTCTCTCTAGAGATGTTAGATCAGATTCAAGTCCGGGCTCAGGCTGGTCCACTCCCGAAGTCACTCCTGCATTTTCTTGGCTGTTTGCTTAGGGTCGTTGTCCTGTTGGAAGGTGAACCTTCGCCCCAGTCTGAAGTCCTGAGCGCTCTGAAGCAGGTTTTCATCAAGGACCTCTCTATACTTTAGTCAGGATCGAAGCAAAGATGAATGTAGTCTCCCAGCCCCTGCCACTGAAAAACATCCCCACAGAATTGATGCTGTCACCACCATGCTTCACCGTAGGGATGGTGCCAGGTTTCCTCCAGATGTGACTCTTGGCATTCAGTCCAAAGTTTCATCAGACCAGTGAATCTTGTTTCTTATGGTCTGAGAGTCTCTAGGTGCCTTTTGGCAAACTCCATGCTGGATGTCATGTCTTTTACTGAGGAGTGGCTTCCGTCTGGCCACTCTAACCTAATATGCCTGATTGGTTGAGTGCTGCAGAGATGGGATAACCTTCCAGAATGACAACCATCTCTGACAAAGCTCCAGAGTTCCTCTGCAGAGTGATCACCATCTTGACCAAGGCCTTTCACCCCTGGTTGCTCAGTTTGGCCTTGTGGCCAGCTCTAGGAAGAGTCTTGGTTGTTCCAAACTTCCATTTAAGAATGATGGAGGCCACTGTGCTCTTGGGTAGCTTCAATGCTGCAGACATTATTTTGGTACCCTTCCCCAGATCTGTGCCTCGACACAATCCTGTCTCGGAGCTCTATGGACAATTCCTTTATTCTCATGGCTTGGTTTTCGCTCTGACATGCACTGTCAACTGTGGGACCTTAAATAGACAGGTATTTGCCTTTCCAAATCATGTCCGATCAATTTAATTTACCACAGGTGGAATCCCAAGTTGTAGAAACATTTTCAATGATGATCAATGGAAACAGGATGCACCTGAGCTCATTTGAGGCTCATAGGAAAGAGTCTAAATAATTTTGTAAATGAGGTATTTCAGTGTTTTATTTGTAACAAATTTGCAGACATTTCTTAACCTGTTTTCGAATTTGTCATTATGGGGTATTTCATGTAGATTGGGGCGGAAAAAAAATATTTACTACATTTTAGAATAAGGTTGTATAGTAACAATGTGGAAAAAGTCAACATGTCTGAATACTTTCCGAAGGCACTGTGTATAATGGCCCGCCCCACAGTCTGGGTAACACTGGACTGCCGAAGTTACACACAATTCAAACGGCACTAAGGCACATTCCCCGCATATGACCAATTTCAACGTTTTTGCTTTCCGTTTCATACACATCTTTGTGCTTTTTAAAAATAAAAACACGTCGGCTACAAGGATTATGTCTGTATTCGTTAGTTGCATCTTAATAAGAAATAAACGACAATAGTTGGCATGTTAATTAGTTGTATTCTCCCCCCAGCTGCTATGACAGATTGGTGTACTAAGGCAGTTGGCTATTAGTTCAGTGGTTGTGAGTTCGACTCCCACATTGGGTACATCTTTTATTTTTTTGGAATCCTTTATTTACAATATCCATCTAATTCGAAAAAGTGAAAGCATTCCTGTAAGACGGGTCACCTTGGTAGTAGTTGTAGGTTTTTAAACAGTGTACCCCCCCAAAACCAATCAGAGTTGATTTGACCATTGGAAAAAGAGCTACTGCGTAAACACTGCAATGCAGTGGATGAAATGAATATGTATCATCTTGTACCAAAGAGAAACATTAGTACTATACCGTAGGTCTGTAGATTTATATTATATCACTGGCTAGTGGTCATATGCCCCCCCAAATCCACCACACACACAGTGAACCAATCAAGAGGGGACAGGCAATGGGCCTAGGCTGTAAGACCAGGATTAGACTATCTGATAGAATGGGACTTTTCAAGAAAAAAAAGATTGCGGATCCATATTCAAGCGGGACTTTGAGGTTTCTCTTTTTTCCAATAATTATTTTTAACCCTCCGGTCAAGAATTTGGCTATGATTGTGCCGGATTAAACATTCATGATGCAGCTCCTCAAATTGTACTCTGTTCCCTATAATAGTGTACTACTTTTGAATAGGGTGCCATTTGAGACACAATATGGGCCATCTCTTAAATGTAGATGTCCTGTCTGGCTAGGACTGTGATACATTTTTTATCTATGGGGTGGTGCCCCAAATTGCACCCTGTTTCCTATATAGTGCACTACTTTTGAGGTCTAATGGCCCTGGTCAAAAGTAGTGCTCTACATAGGGAATAAGGTGCCATTTGGGATACATCTTAGGTCATTGTCTATTTTTGTGTGTGGCCTTCAAGGTTCTGGGGCAGGCTGTAAAGCGGTCATCTCGGAAATAGATAAGAATTGTAATGTTTTATGCAATCGGACTGTCCCGGCTCGCCCCAATGATACACCCGTCGGAGTTTTGCCCTGGTCGCCTGCATTATCTTCTATAGAGGCTTGTGAAAGTATTCACCCCCTTGGCATTTTTCCTATTTGTTGCCTTGCACCCTGGAATTAAAATAGATTTTTGTGGGTTTGTATCATTTGATTAACACAACATGCCTACCACTTTGAATATGCAAAATATTTTACTTTGAATATGCTTAGGGTCATTGTCCTGCTGGAAGGTGAACCTTCGTCCCAGTCTCAAATCTCTGGAAGACTGAAACAGGTTTCCCTCAAGAATTTCCCTGTATTTAGTGCCATCCATACTTCAATTCTGACCAGTTTGAAAAACATCCCCAGAGTACCTTCTTCCATATGTTTGGGGAGTCTCCCACATGCCTTTTGGCAAACACCAAACGTGTCTGCTTATTTTCTTCTGGCCCCTCTTCCGTACAGCCCAGCTCTGTGGGGTATACGGCTTAAAGTGGTCCTATGGACAGATATTACAATCTCCGCTGTGGAGTTTTGCAGCTCCTTCAGGGTTATCTTTGGTCTCTCTGATTAATGTCCTCCTTGCCTGCTCTGTGAGTTTTGGTGGGCGGCCCTCTCTTGGCAGGTTTGTTATGGTGCCACATTCTTTCAATTTTTAATAATGTATTTAATGGTGCTCTGTGGGATGTTCAAAGTTTTTCTGATATTTTTTTATAACCCAACCCTGATCTGTACTTCTCTAGAACTTTGTCCCTGACCTGTTTGGAGAGCTCCTTGGGCTTCATAGTGCCGCTTGCTTAGTGTTGTTGCAGACTCTGGGGCCTTTCAGAACAGGTGTGTGTGTATATATATATATATATATATATATACTGAGATCATGTGACACTTAGAATGCACACAGGTGGATTTTATTGAACTAATTATGTGACTTCTGAAGGTAATTGTTTGCACCAGATCTTATTCCGGGGCTTCATAGCAAAGGGGTGAATACGTATGCATGCACCACTCTTTTTTGTTTTAAATAAAAAATTATATAGTTATAAATTATTTTTTATAACAAGTTAAAAAAAATGTTTCACTTCAGCAATTTGGACAATTTTGTGTATGTTCATTCCATGTATATTACAGGTTATAATGACACAAAATAGGAAAACGCCAAGGGGGTGAATACTTTTGCAAGGAACTGTACGTCTGGGAAACAAACAACCTCATTTGTCACTTCACAGTAGATGATGGCCAATGGAACAGGCCTATGAACTGATTTTATAAATAATTTTCTGCAGCACTCAGCAGAACTGCTACAGAGATGATCCCCATTTCTCTCCCTCTTTCGATTTTTTTTAGTTCCAAATGACACCCTAGGGCCATAGCGCATCTCCTTTGACCAGAGCCCTATTTAGGGTTCCATTTGGGATGTAGGCTCTACTGTACCTCTCTTGCGCTCATAACAGATTTAATTTTGTTAATTTCTAGAATAAAAAAATATACATACAACTGTGGGAGCAATTATTAGGAAATGGAAGACAAACAAGACCACTGATAATCTCCCTCGATCTGGGGCTCCACACAAGGTCTCACCCCGTGGGGTCAAAATAATCACAAGAACGGTGAGCAAAAATCCCAGAACCACACGGAGGGACCTAGTGAATGACCTGCAGAGAGCTGGGACCAAAGTAACAAAGCCTACCATCAGTAACACACGACGCCGCCAGGGACTCAAATCCTGCAGTGCCCGACGTGTCCCCCTGCTTAAGCCAGAGCATTTGGATGATCCAGAAGAAGATTGGGAGAATGTCATATGGTCAGATGAAACCAAAATATAAATTTTTGGTAAAAACTCAACGTGTCCTGTTTGGAGGACAAAGAATGCTGAGTTGCATCCAAAGAACACCATACATATTGTGAAGCATGGGGATGGAAACATGCTTTGGGGCTGTTTTTCTGCAAAGGGACCAGGACGACTGATCCGTGTAAAGGAAAGAATGAATGGGGCCATGTATCGTGAGATTTTGAGTGAAAACCTCCTCCCATCAGCAAGGGCATTAAAGATGAAACATGGCTGGGTCTTTCAGCATGACAATGATCCCAAACACACCGCCCGGGCAATGAAGGAGTGGCCTAGCCAGTCTCCAGATATCAACCCCATAGAACATCTTTGGAGTAGTTCAAAGTCCGTGTTGCCCAGAAATAGCCCCAAAACATCCCTGCTCTAGAGGAGATCTGCATGGAGGAATGGGCCAAAATACCAGCAAAAGTCCGTGAAAACCTTGTGAAGACTTACAGAAAACGTTTGACCTCTGTCATTGCCGACAAAGGGTATCTAACAAAGTATTGAGAAACTTTTGTTATTGACCAAATACTTATTTTCCACCATAATTTGCAAATAAATTCATTAAAATCCTACAATGTGATTTTTCTAGATTTTTTCATGATGAAAATTACAGGCCTCATCTTTTTAAGTGGGAGAACTTGCACAATTGGTGGCTGACAATACTTTTTTGCCCCACTGTAGATACATACATACATACATACATACATACATACATACATACATACATACATACATACATACATACATACATACATACGTGTGTATTAGTTAAAATAAATGTAATCACAGAAACGGACAAATGCGCTATCAGGGGTGTCATTTTCCGGTTATTTTAGAGGAGGCATGAGGTATGTGTAGATTTATGTGGGGGTGATCTTGAAAGGGGCTGATCTCATACATGAAAATTGGAGAATGTTGCATTTTTCAAACACCTTACAGGCCAGCCGAGGGGACGTATGCATCAAGTGATATCTGTCCACAAAAGACCCTCTGTCCCTCACAGGGAAAAAATAAAAAAATAAAAAAATATTGTGTTAGTCACAACTTGCAGTAGTACTACAACATTACACAGTAAACAGCATGAAAACCCACGAGGTACTTGTGATGCATGTTATTTGCAATATTTCAATATAATTGTTTGAAATTCACATTCAGATTGGGAGACACTGATATAGTTCTCAAGGATTGTCTGAAATTGTACTTGTCAGGCTATATAAAACAGTTATAGTTTGAGTAGTTATTGGTTGATAGTGGTGTGGCTATATTCAGATATAAACATTTAGGTAATTACTATGGCTATTCACAATGGATAGAATCAGTGCAACATACACTACATAACCAAAAGTATGCGGACACCTGCTTGTCATTCCAGGGTTAGATTGAACCGATATGTAAGTGGTTCAGCTATGAAATCAGCTGCCAGATTTAAAAAGCAGGGATCCCAAAAGATCAGGACCTGCAGGCTTTCTCTGATCTAAGGATTTCAGGGCTTTATGTACCACCTGCACTGAGAATGTCAAAAAACTAAAGGTTTGACCAGCTCTCACTGGTTCATCCACACAGGGTTGTACAGAGACTGAGGACACTGAATCAAACAGCCTACCAGATGATACAAAGTGCTCATTGAAACAATTCAGCATTTCAGTTTTGTCAAATACAGCAACAGAGTCCTTCAAAACACATGACGGTAATTCATTACATTTACTGTTACCAGTCATAGACTTTAATAGCCTTCCAATACTTTCTAGGGTCAGTCAGGTTATCAGTGGTAACAGACATAACATATTCAGACTTGGTCTTCCTGAGAAGAAAATAACACTTGTTTCGTAACTGTCTAAAAATAAGCCAATCAGCATCAGAACATGATTTCCTTGCTTTAGTCCAGGCTAGATTACGGTCGTGAATAATACAAGACAGCTCAGAAGAAAACCATGGATTATTCCGCCCTTTAACCCTGAACCTGCGGAATGGGGCATGTTCGTTTACTATTTGGGAAAAAAACATCATGAAAGAATTTCCAGGCAGCTTCCACATTAGGGATAAGCTCAATCTTGCTCCAGTCAAAATAAAACAAATCATGAAAGAAAGCCTGCTCATTAAAACACTTCAAATTTCTCTTACGAATAAAACGCGCCTTTGTCTTAGGAACCTGTCTGTGTCGTGTACTGAGAACCCAGGTGCCTGTATGGATCTGGACAGTATATCCGGAGAGAGCCATGATTCCGTGAAATAGAATATGGTACAGTTCCTAAAGTCTCTACTTTATTGTCCAGGGACTGAACATTAGCCTGGTGGGCGGCAGGTAGCCTGGTGGGCGGCAGGTAGCCTGGTGGGCGGCAGGTAGCCTGGTGGGCGGCAGGTAGCCTGGTGGGCGGCAGGTAGCCTGGTGGGCGGCAGGTAGCCTGGTGGGCGGCAGGTAGCCTGGTGGGCGGCAGGTAGCCTGGTGGGCGGCAGGTAGCCTGGTGGGCGGCAGGTAGCCTGGTGGGCGGCAGGTAGCCTGGTGGCTATAAGCATTGGGCCAGTAACCGGAAGGTCGCTAGTTCAAATTCCCGAGCTTACTCGGCGAAAAATCCTTCTGTGCCCTTGAGCAAAAGTACTTCATCCTAATTGCGCCCATCTGCTAAATAACTAAAATGTAGCACAGCTTTGAGTACAGACTACAACTCAGTTGGATTGCTTTGTAACTCACAAATCATCTCTCACGTTTAAGAAAGATTAATATATATATAATAATATAATATATAATATAATTTTCAAAGCTTTGCAGGACGCTGGAAACTGTCCAGAAGAAAATTGACCCCAAAGGATGTTTATTGATGTTATGGATTTTCTTTATAAGAAAAGGTATTGGATTTAACAATTTAGTTTTTTTAACAAGTCTGTAAAATTCCAACCAAACACATTTGTTGAGTTGAAAGTGTGAGTAGAGACATTTTATTATTAGGTTTATTACTATAAATATCTGATGCTGGCCAAATTGTACAAATATATACTTAGGTCTAGCTTTAAACACTCTATAGTTGCTCAATGGGAATGAATTGTACAGAAAGACTTTAATGCTGGATCATGAGTCTGACGCTGTCATCCTTGCAATTCCTCATCCCAGTCAGGTCAAATTTATTTAAAGTGTGTTTTACATACACACTCTGCACACTTTACATACCTTCACTTTACATTCTAGGTCTTTCTCTTCTTCTGGGTTGTAATGACCTCATCCTCTCTATTACCGTCCAATGAGGAACAGTAACCTGACCCGGGGCAGACGGACACAGATAACAGCCCAATGGCGTCTCTCCTTTTCTCCGTCAGACTGGCTGATTCAATTGCAGGTGTTGACTGACAGAAGAGTAGGTTGAGAGTGGCTTGTGTTGGAGTCTGGTGAAAAGTAGCACGTTCATTTCGCATAGGTTTTTAGATAAGTGGGAAAGCACTTTTGTTGAATCTAGTGATCCGAATCTAGAATTCTTGCTTGGACTACTGAGTTCTGTAGCTCTGCTGAGGTGGAATGGTTACATCATAAGGTTCTGTGGACACTGAAGTTTCTACTATGATCGGATCAACGGAATCCAACCTCCAATAGACCAGCCATGTTGGGCCTCTATTGCAGTCCAGTAAGGTAGAGCAAGCTATACCTTGTTGAGTTCATGGGAATACTTGGCTCATCTGAATTAGCTTCTTGGATTATCTGAGTGGACCAGTAGCTTGTGAGGACCAGTGGCCCCTGTGGATCCTCTAGGGGTGACCATGAGGAGAATCAGGAGATACATGCAGGTACCACATACCGAAGCCAATGGAGCTTCCAACTACAGCAGAACTTGGAACGGAAGATCCCTCCTGAGTTTTGGTAGGTTTTGTTTTGGTTGGTTTGTATTCTGTGCTTCAGGCCACGGTCTCTGCAGACCATGGGTTATGAATGATGGGAATCAACATAGTATTCTGTCCGTATAGGGTAGCAGGTAGCCTAGTGGTTAGAACGTTGGACTAGTAACCAAAAGGTTCCAAAGCTTCCAAGGTTGAATCCCCGAGCTGACAAGGTAAAAATCTGTCGTTCTGCCCCTGAACAAGGCAGTTAACTTACTGTTCCTAGGCCGTCATTGAAAATAAGAATTTGTTCTTAACTAACCTGCTTAGTTAAATAAAGGTAATATCACAGGAGGTTGGTGGCACCTTAATTTGGGAGGACAGGCTGGTACGGGAGCGGAATAAGTGGAATGGTATCCATTTGCTTCGTTACGGACATTACGAGCAGTCCTCCCCTCAGCAGCCTCCACTGGTCTATATACTGAGTGTGTATATGATATAAACTACTCCGTAGGCCATTAATTGTTTGTTAAACATTTTCTCTGTTATGAAACCAACGTATTTTTTTTCTCTTTGCATTCTCAAACTAAAGAAATATTGTTATTTTAAAATCTCAATGCAGTCAAAATAATGTTTTGTGTGTTTTGTATCATATTGCACAACAGCTGAAACTAACACTGTAAATGTGTGATTTAAATATATTTTTTTACCAATGTCATATCCTGATAGTCTCTGGTTGAAGATACAATCTACACAGGACCTTCTAATCAGCAGGTTTGCATGGGTGGCTTTCCATGGTGACATGGACCAATAACAAAAATAGTTCCAAACCTCTCTGCCAATGTCCGCTAGTTTACCGTTTTCCCTTTCCCACTCAGACCACTCCCAGATAGTCCTAATCAAGATTCTTGCTTGTGATTTTTTTGTGTTGCTAAAAAGCTATTTTGGCCCATTTTTTTAAATATTTTTATTTTTATTATTTTTTTAAATGGAAATCTATTATAGTAAGGTACTTAATTGTTAACCAGAAATTATTTGATATTGATATAAAAATGGCTGCATTGGGCCTTTAATGAAGCATGTTCTCTGCCTTGCATTGTCAAGTGAATGAAATCAGAATGATGTAACCTTATTAGATTCATTGTTTGTCTGTGGCAAAGTCATGACCTCTTGGATTACATTGATGGAAATGGATTGACTCAACACCACAGCTTTTCATAATGGGCCATCATAGACATTCATAGCTTGTTGTGCGCTGTACACATGCAATTTTTCAATCATTGAGACTTTAGTGTTGGGTGGTGTTATTGTGAAATCTAAGGAAGTCATGACCTATGAAAGGGAACTTTTATACTTTGGCCCCTCATTGAGTGTGTGCGTTTTATCTTTCCTTTGTCATTTTAATCAGTTGAATGAAATGAAACCTATTTCCTGTCATTTCTATGTTGAGTTAATGCCACAGTCGAGACCTTTTGCGGATGCAGTACACGGTCTTTATTGTAGAAGAGACAATCTGGAACATTCCCACAGTGTCCTGCATCTGCAAAGGCCTTGCATGTCAGTTCTTCTGGAAAGTTATTCCTTGAGAACTACCGATATAGCATATATATCGCTTGCATGTGAAAATGGAATGCAAAAATGATGTAGTCTTTGAGGACAGTGGAAGTTGCTTCCACAATAAATGCTTCCTCATTGTTCTGACCAACGGGGTATTTAGAAGCATTTATGTCAACCTCCACTGTCCAGGTGGGGTATCCTATGAAGCAAGCTAGATCTACTCAGGGTTTTCTAACGCTAGCCAGCTTCAATTTCACATTCCAGCCTAGGCTTCATCCGTACTACGACGGTGGATACTGCCGCTAACTCTCGCATGCTTTCAAGTATGCATGCATGTGGTCTTTCTGTAGCTCAGTTGGTAGAGCATGGCGCTTGTAACGCCAGGGTAGTGGTTTCGATCCCCGGGACCACCCATACGTAGAATGTATGCACACATGACTGTAAGTCGCTTTGGATAAAAGCGTCAGCTAAATGGCATTTATTATTATTATTATTATATTAAGTGGCTAGTCGAACACTGAACTGTTCATTGAGACAATACTGAAACATCAATCCATTGGTGTTTCAGCACCACATTTTTAATTTGTGACCAAAATGAAAGAAAAGTTATCTTGCATTTCAGCAGTTAAATGAAGCAACAACAAAAAAAAGTAACACAAAACCTTTGATTGAATAAAATATTTTCAGTCTTCCTCAAATGAAGGAGATGATGACGACTTAAATGTAAATGTGAATGACGCAATCTTTGTGAGGGGGAGGGAATCTGATTTCATTGGTCCTCAACTTGTGGCTCAGACACTTTATTCAGTATGAATTAAGTTAGCCCGCCACGGAGAAGGTTCATTCTGAATGATTTGTTTAACCTGACTAAAAGGTGAAACACATTTGTATGACTGGTTAGAGCCCAGTTTGAGCTTTATTTGTGCACCTTGGTTGGAGAGCGACGTAGTATCATTAGTGTGCCTTTGCCAAAATATCACGTGATGCCATTTAGTTCATTATTTAGATATTTGTTGGTGGCCCACTCTGTGAGGGTACAGTATATGAAATGTATTTATTTGACTGTTAGAATATTGACGGGTCATTGGCTGGAAGTGTCAAATTGGCTTTGGGTCTATGTTTTTCACTAGGACTTTGTAGAATCAAGAACATGTTTTGTAGAATCAAGAACATGTTTTGTAGAATCAAGAACATGTTTTGTGGAATTCTATCTAAACAAATAGCTATTGTTATATTTTTACATGGATATATTTCCAAATGCAATTCATGCTTTACGATTGATTATGCACTATTTATCATGCGTTGGTGCTTATGTTTGCTGCTCCTTGCAGGTTGATATGCGTCTGACGCATAAGGGGACACCCAGCAACAATCTCTAGCGGGTTCTTATAGGATGAAAGGCCTGGCGGTTCTGAGAGTTATGCGACAGGATTTTGCCATTTTGCAATGTGGTGAATGGGAGCTCTGGGGTGAAGTTTCTTTTAGGTGCAGTTCTAGGATCAGCTTCCGCTCCCCCAATCCTATTCTTAACCATTAGGGGAAAAGTGAAACTGACCCAAGGTCAATGTCTAGAGGTAACCCTACACCTGAATGGGATGTATGTATCTGATCTCTTACCTATTTACAGCCTCTTCATCCTTTGCGTTTGCTGTGTTTTACTGATCCGAGGAGAACGATTTAGAGCTATGACCTTTTGGCGAAGGTGAAGAAATGTACTTCTGGAGTAAAATTCAGCATAATAATAGTTACTGTAAGGCTTCATCAGCTGATAACTTGTCAAGAGAAACATGTTCTCAATCGATGTCCACACGTGTATCTGCGTGTGGGTGTGCAGATCACTGCCATGTTTTGTGTAAAGTTACATCCATGTTGTGGAATGGATGGGTAGAGTTTCATTTTCACCGCTCATATTTCAGTCATTTCCTGTGTTTGGGCTATCAGCTCATTAACTATGCTGACCTAGTTAATTACGCTGACCTGTTCCCAGCCTAGTCCTTCACTGTGTTTGCCCTCTCCCCCCTAAGACTTTCCATTTGGCCAACTGAAATGTCAATGAGCGCTCATCTGCATATTTCTGTTTCCAAGTTGTATTGAATTGAATGTCTGAATTTTCAGGTTGTCCGAAACAAAAGATTAGATGAGGCTCTTTCAAAAGTCCTCCCAGATTTGAATGATCTATTTTTGAAAGATGTCCTATTGGTTGGGTTAGTGTTCAGAGTAGTATGGTAAATTGCTTGTTGGTTTGGACATTACAGCTCTATAACAATAAGCACACACAGATTAGAGAGAGACATTTGGTGAAAAGCAGCATGGGCTGAAGTCTACAAACGATGCCTGTGCCTTCAATTAAATGAGGCAATCTGGGATTGGTGCATCCATTTTTTTTAAATATTTTTTTTACTTTTAACTTGAATATGTGTAGCCATTGACTTTTTTAAATTTTTTATTTCATTTAACCAGGTTGGCTAATTGATAACAAGTTCTCATTTACAAGAGCCAAGATAAAGCAAAGCAGTGCGACACAAACAACAACGGAGTTACACATTAACAAACGTACAGTCAATAACACAATAGAAAAAAGTATGTACAGTGTGTGCAAATGAGGTAAGGCAATAAGCCATAGTGGAAAAATAATTACAATTTAGTCATTTAAAAGCTGGAGTGATAGATGTGCGGAAGATGAATGTGCAAGTAGAGATACTGGGGTACAAAGGAGAAAAAAATAACAGTATGGGATGAGGTAGTTGGATGGGCTATTTACAGATGGGCTATGTACAGGTGCAGTGATCTGTGAGCTGCTCTTACAGCTGGTGCTTAAAGCTAGTGAGGGAGATTTGAGTCTCCAGCTTCAGTGATTTTTGCAATTCGTTCCAGTCATTGGCAGGAGAGAACTGGAAGGAAAGGCGGCCAAACGAGGAATTGGCTTTGGGGGTGACCAGTGAAATATACCTGCTGGAGCGTGTGCTATGGGTGGTGTGCTGCTATGGTGACCAATGAGCTGAGATAAGGAGGGGCTCTACCTAGCAAAGACTTACAGATGACCTGGAGCTAGTGGGTTTGGCGACGAATATGAAGTGAGGGCCAGCCAACGAGTGCATACAGGGTGGGTAGTAGTGGTGGGTAGTATATGGTGCTTTGGTGACAAAACGGATGGCACTGTGATTGTATCCAATTTGCTGAGTAGAGTGTTGGAGGCTATTTTGTAAATTACATTGCCGAAGTCAAGGATCGGCAGGATGGTCAGTTTTACGAGGGTATGTTTGGCAGCATGAGGGAAGGATGCTTTGTTGTGAAATAGGAAGCCGATTCTAGATTTAATTTTGGATTGGAGATTCTTAATGGGAGTCTGGATGGAGAGTTTACGGTCTAGCCAGACACCTAGGTATTTGTAGTTGTCCACATATTCTATGTCAGAACCGTCCAGAGTAGTGATGCTGGACGGGCGGGCAGGTGCCGGCAGCGATCGGTTGAAGAGCATGCATTTAGTTTTACTTGCATTTAAGAGAAGTTGGAGGCAGTTGGAGACTCTTGGAGAATATAAATTATGAATGTGTCATTAGTTTAGTTCAACTGACTTACCCCATCAGAAAACCAAAACATAAGCTTGTTAGTAAACAATGTAATTGAAAACAATCTCTCTAAAGCATTGTAATAACTCTGTTTATATATTTGAGTCCTTACGTTTCCCCATCCCTTAGCATTTTACCAAATAACTGGCAGAGGTGAATGCTTTGTTGTGGTTTGAATCCCAGGTTGGCCCTTAAAAGTAATTTCAGTTCACTATGAAGTTTTCCAAAAGTTCCCCTTTATCCCTGATGTAGTTCCAGTGCGCCTTGGGATATATTAAACTGTTTTACCGCTAATCCCACGGGATCGTTTGGGAATAGCATGGAAATTAGTTTTGCAGATCAGAGCCCCCGTAATCCATTTTAATTTACACACACACTGTTTTGACGGGACCGAACGTTTCTTCTGTCGCCAGATCGCGCCAGTGCCCCAGCAGCCCCGGGCCCAGAGTGTGGCGTGTGTGTAATCTAAACAGGCATGATGAAGCGTGACCCCCATCTAATGATTTCACCCGAGCCTGGCAATTGCTGGCAAAATCCCCTCTCCCATGCTTTTAGTTTTGGACTTTCCGCACATCAGAACGTGTACGCCATCTAGTCAGTAGTCAAACGCTACAACATAGATGTGATGTTTTGGATAGGAATGTGTGACTCTTGGAAAGTCTTGAAGCGTTCGGAGTTTTCTCATGTTTGTTTTAATCTTGACACCAAAAGCAGTCAAATGTCACTGATGGTATGTGTCATTTTCTTGGCTGTTATTGTAGTGATTTATGTATATTTTTTTACATGACACCAAATGACTACAAGACATGCTGTGCACTAGTGTTTCAGTGCCCACAACCCTAGTGCTATGACTCACTGGGTATAAATATTCATTATGCAAGTGGAATTTTTGTATTTTATGTATATTTATTACGAGGGCTCTTTGATGAAGGGGAGATTTAAGATATGAGAACGACTCATCATATCTATAATTAACCGTTTGACGGGGAGCATGCTGATGCTTTGAAATATGATCTGGAGCCTTTTGGTGGGTAAGGAGGGAAAACGTGGTGGAATTTATTCTTTGTTACTTGTAAATATTGCCTTGAGAGCAAAATGGTAATGATCTTGAAGTGGATTAATAAGTGACTGAATGGAGAGCGAAGTGAAACATCTCTTAATGATTGCGCTCAAGACTCTTCATATTCACAATGCACAAATTTGATATCAAGGCAAATAGCAACCCTTGTAAGGAATCCCAAGCTATCTTTGAAAGCTTCACAGCAGGATCCTTCAAAAATGGAAAGTACATCCACACTCTTGGCATTCTCTCAACCAGCTTCATGAGGTCACCTGGAATGCTTTTCCAACAGTCTTGAAGGAGTTCACACTAGAGGTCAACCGATTAATCGGAATGGCCGATTTAATTAGGGCCGATGTCAAGTTTTAATAACAATCGGAAATTGGTATTTTTGGGTGCCAATTTGCAGATTTTTTAATTTTTTTATTTTATGTTTTTTTTAATGTTTTTTATTTTATGTTATTTTTTATATACCTTTATTTAACTAGGCAAGCCAGTTAAGAACACATTCTTATTTTGAATGACGGCCTAGGAATGGTGGGTTAACTGCCTCATTCAGGGGCAGAAAGACAGATTTTCACCTTGTCAGCTCGGGGGATCTAATCTTGCAACCATACAGTTAACGAGACCAACCCAATAACGACCTGCCTCTCTCTCGTTGCACTCCACAAGGAGACTGCCTGTTACGTAAATGCAGTAAGCCAAGGTAAGTTGCTAGCTAGCATTAAACTTATCTTATAAAATACAAACAATCATAATCACTAGTGAACTACACATGGTTGATATTACTAGATATTATCTAGCGTGTTCTGTGTTGCATATAATCTGACTGAGCATACAAGCATACAAGTATCTAAGTATCTGACTGAGCGGTGGTAGGCAGAAGCAGGCGCTTAAACATTCATTCAAAAAGCACTTTCGTGCATTTTGCCAGCAAGCTCTTCGTTGTGCGTCAAGCATTGCACTGTTTATGACTTCAAACCTATCAACTCCGGAGATGAGGCTGGTGTGACCGAAGTGAAATGGCTGGCTGGTTAGCGCGCGCTAATAGCGTTTCAAACTTCACTCGCTCTGAGCCTTGCTGGTTGTTTCCCTTGCTCTGCATGGGTACCGCTGCTTCGATGTGGTGGCTGTTGTCATTGTGTTGCTGGTTCGAGCCCAGGGAGGAGCGAGGAGAGGGACTGAAGCTATACTGTTGCACTGGCAATAATAAAGTGCCTA